>NC_046231.1:11383190-11420690 GCF_009819885.2 Catharus ustulatus | reverse complement strand
TAAATATTCAGATGCCCTGATTTTATGATCAACCAATTTTTTTTTTTCCAATTACATATTTCTCCAAGAATTTATATTGGCTTTGTGAAACTAGAAACTTCTCAGATATGTAAATCAATCTTAGTGTTACTGTGCACTATTCTTCAAATTAAATTACAGTACAGATATCAGATTCTAGCAGTTCTTTTGCTGCAATGAGATAATTTCTGGAGGCAAGACACCTGGCCAGGATAGAGTGGTGATTAATTTTATGTGTTTAGGGTGCAATCATCACTCAGAAAAAGGCTTAGGGTTTGGATGATGGATGACGGGTAAAGTGCAGGCTGATAGGACATGGCCCATGAATCTGTTCTACATCATCAGTTCCTTTGATCACTGGCAGAAGTTCAGAGATACTTCTTTGCATCTGCCCAAAATAAACAAGGCTACCATACACCTCTTCCAAGATCATTTTTAAATACAGGCTTATTTGTGGGAGAGAAAACACCTTTATTTTTTTTCAGCAATGGCTGAGGGAAATACAAACAAACACTTTGTCTTGCATTTACATGCACTTTTACAGGCAAAAATATGTTGAGTGTGTGTGCCTCCATGTCCCTACACATATATATTTATATTTTAATGAAAGATGATAGCATAAAAGCAATTTTTTTTCCTTGCAAACTGATACCTATGTTGACAACATAGAGGGGATTCAGCATAGCTGCTGAAAAACTGTGTTACAGAGCCTGCCATGAGAAGAAAGCTCTGAGTTATAGCAATGCTATGCAGCATTTCTTCTTCATTAGTAATGGTGGTGTAACTACACATTGTTGGGAACCTTTCTCACTAGTGATAGCAAAATAAACTGTGTAACCAAAATAATTTTGATTAAAAAATTCAGAAGAGCTAAAGGGAGAAAAGATAGAGAGGATTTGTGCCAACCTGCCAAAAAAAATTTTTTTTGTATCTTAATTAACAAAATATAATTTGATAATTGGAAGCAAATGCTTCTTTATCATATGATTACAACTTTTCTTTACCCAATGCTGTCCCCTGCAGGGTGTAAGAAATCAGATCACAGAAGTACTCAGAGGCTAAAATTTTTTTTTTTTTTTAAATCCAGGAGTAAGAGAGGAATAGATGAATTAACATCATGTTCTCTATCAGAATTCATTATCAAGCCAGCATGGTTTATGAAAAATCCTTGCAGAAGCTTGACTGGGTGCTGTGATGGGCATTCCTTGAATATATTCTCTTATATCTCATGGCATATGTACAGCACTTCTTTCCACAGGTGTTATGAATTCCTAGTGCTCATGTTGATATTCTGTCTGGCAATAAGATGTTAAGGATTTCTTTTATATGTCCCATCAGCTGCACTTGGACAAGAAAATCAAACAGCACACATAAATTATAAACTACCTGTCAATGGACTTTCTTACCATTTATAGAATGAGAAGTAAAGGGTATCCAAGACTGCTCTGTATATGTAGAAAATACTAAGCTACTACTCTGCTTAAAAGACGGGTGACCCTCATTAAAGAATTACACTCTTCTCATAAAGGAAATTTTTAAAAGTAAAGGGAAGCATAAAGGTGGAGAGCTGATTAGCTTTCATTAATAAGATCACCTTTGTACCAGACAAAAAAACCCCATGGACTTAAAAAACAACCTCTGGGAGCATTTGTTATCACACAGAAATCATACTCACATGATTGCTGTCTCCTTACTCAGCTGGAAAAGTGCTTTATCTGACTAAGTGCAAATACTGAAATGTTCATTAGCTCTCTTGAAACACCTTGACTTGTCTTTATTGAGTTGCATTTCATCCATAGCCTTTGCACCTGGGGGCACACAATAAATTTTTCTTCACAAAAGGTTTCTCAAGAGTGGTATGACTGTTCCTTTTCTCCCCAGAGTCTGAACGCATTGCATCATCTTCTATCATATTTACAAGCCTGAGGCCCAGGATGAAGAATTGTTTAGTATCTCCAAACCAAAGCTTGCCACGTAGCAGATCAAATTGTTGTTGCTCTGCCACTGAGCTGACTCAGTGCTTGCTTGTTTGATTTAAGGCACAGTTCCACTCTGAAAAGTTATTGTAAAAATGGTATTTTCTTCTGCAGCAGAGCTCGTTCTTACGTATGTGAAGAATTATATGTGCTGACTCAAGTGACAAAGCACAAATATTTACTGCTTCTTGTGTTGCCAGCTCTGCAGAGCAAAGAGAGAGGAGAGAAAGCAGGTTAGGGTCCATGTAATGTGTATTCATTTATACTCCCAGGATTCTGTGTGTTTAGTCTTTGCAAATTCAGGGAGAACAACTGCATCCCAGAGCTGTTTACAGGAGTTTAATTTGGCCTCTACTCCTGGTGAGTAGCCATGGAAAGGAAGCATTTTGGTCTCAGATAGTGAGGAATGTGGAAACACTACAGACAAAAAAAACCATTTGAAACAGAGTAGGTCAAGACTTTATACGCTTACATACCATATTTTACATATAGTGACCTGAAGAGGTTGTGGCTGCAGTAGATTACTTTGTGGCATTCTGGGTTTGTAAACTTTTCTCTTGGATTAACATCATCTATTACTATTCAGATGTAGTGGGAAAATATTTCTGCTCTTGTCATTATTTACCACTTCTTTTAGAATAAAGCAGAGTGGCAATTTCTTTGTGTTATCCAGCTAGCTATCATAGTTTTGGAACTAATTTTTGCCTTGATGCTGTGGTCTGTTGGCACACAGAACTGCCCTTCAGTGACTCTGGTCTGTCCCCACTGAGCCATTCTAAGGGGTGGTTGGAGGGCTTCCTCCTTTGGCTGTCTTACACAGCCAGTGTGTGAAGCTATGGAGGGAGTTCATAGGGAATTACTGAGTTCATAAGGCTGAGTGTTGGTTTTAGCATATTCACAGTGTCTGGCTTTATTGCTTTAGCTTGTCTAATCCAGGGAGAGAAGTTGTCTCTGTTTCAAAGTGACACTGAAGCTTGCATGAGAATGACTCGGATTTGTGTTCATCAAAAAAGGAAGTCGTTAGAGCAACCAAAGGAGCAAGAAGATTTTCTTGACTATTTCAGCTACTTAAAAGAAAATTTTTAGCCATTGTCTTAAATTCCTAGGGGCTATTGGATGTTCAGATTGCCAGGAATGTCTGCTGGTTACTTTTGTGGTCCTTTGCAGTGAAATTGTCACCTTTTCAGAGAAGTTTGTGGGGCTATATTTTAAGTCCAGTAGAACAGAAATCAGTGGAAATATGGCAGCTTGCTTGATTAGTCCAATGCCTTGCTCTAATTCTTTGAAGCAGTAAAAGGTTAACTAGAATTTATGGTTACTGAATTCTCAAAGATTGTCTTAACCAAAAGACAGTGGCAATCAACAAGCCATGCTGTGTTATTTGAAATAAATACTGGTCCCTCTGCTGAAATGTCATAGCTCTGGGGAGAAGAGCAGCTTCTCTTGGTAGCTTTGGAATTTTCTGCCCAAGTAGTCCAAAAAGTTTACTTGTATTGGCCTCAGGTTATATCTGTTCTTCCCCTGGGAACTAAAACTGGGTTCTTCTTTAAGAGAGTACATCTTAACTAATGGTGACGTTGACAGCATTTACAACCTTTGGTATATTGTATTAAATTCTAAAGTAAATATCTATAAATTAAAGCAAAGCCTTATTGTTACAGAGAGAAAAAATAAATAAGAGATAATTATGTTAATCTTATATGTAAGTAAAGGGCAACTTACCTCCTAGGTCCCAGCACTTAGAAGCTGACTGAATCTATGCAGTATAAGACTTAGAAAAAGTCCTTGGGAAGGGGTGGGGAAAGTGTCCTTGACTTGTCTTAGAATAGAAACTGAAAGTTTTAAGGCTTCTCTCTAATATGAGGCTAAACTACAAAATATCAGTTATTCTTTGAACTTGTCTTTTAAATAACACTTTAGGTATTGTCGCCTGAGCAACAAATATTTTATTGATTTGTGTGTGTGGATGGATTGTGCTTAAATATATTCAGTTAATATTGTTTAGTAAATTTTTTTCTGAAAATACAGCTATTATTGTAAGCTCTTGAGTCTGGTTCAGCTCAATCAGTAGTTTATCAAAATCTTGTTATGCATTTCCATGAGAAGGAAGAATACTGTGTGACTGCCAGCACTCACCATTTTGTTCTGCTGTGTAGCAATTGAAGTCACATCTGTAAGCTGTATTTGCTCCTGAAATGTATGAACTCGTAAGTCAAGAAGGAAACTCAAGTGCAAATTCACTTCCTGGTGGTTAATAGCAGCTATGTCCAAAGACCATGAGGAGAATCCCTAATTCCACTAGTTTTACCTTCTTCTGGAAACCCTTTTGTTGTGAGCAGGCCTGGCTCAAGGGGATAATAGGAACTCGAATATGAGTGTATTTGAGAAATGCACATATACACTACAGACACATAAGCTTGGCAATCTTTAGGAGCTGTCTGATAACTTTCTACAAAGCAGCTTGACCCCCTACTGTTATTTTTTTATATTTGTATTTACTTTATCACACAGAAAACCGATCATGTTACTGTGTCATACCAGTTATTTTATAAAAGTAGACAGAAGCATGTAGCAGCTCAGAAGAGCTTAGAGTCCCCTGAAAAGACACCAGCACTTTTCTTCCCTTGAGGTCTGAAGTTATAGGGGCGACAGAAATGCTTTTTTCTTTGTTTTTAAAAGAACAAAGATTTTGTTCTTTTAAATCTGGGTAATGGAATAATATAAGGTAATAAGAGTAAAATATTGTGAGAAAGATCTAGTATCTAAATATGTCCTTGAAAAATATCATCATAATTTTATAATATCACCTACATTAAAAGTTCAACATTATGTTACACAAGAGACTTGACTTGAGAGCATATATCCATTTAAATTATTGCAAACTTACTCAGCCAGTGCAATACAAAATTATCTTCCATGTTGCTGTTGGGGATCATTCTGCTGCATTTATTTGGATGTCAAAGTGACAGGCCATTAACCTAGGGCTAAGCTAATTATTTAAGGAACTTTTCTTGTTTTGTACAATGAAGAAGTATTCTTGAAAATACAACACAAACATAGATATCTGTGTCAGATGGTAATGGTCCATTTCTTTTAAATATGAAAACGTAATTTTAGCATTCAAACAGTCAAGACAGAGGTAATTTAAAATAAAACAAGAACAACCGTCATCAAATGGTTGTGTTTCTGGACTTAGATTGATGCTTAACACATTGATCTTCTTCAATAGAAGCTTTCCATATTCCATCTGTTAGAATCTTTGACCTTTTCTTAACACCATTAAAAGATAAAATGTTAATCTACTGAAAAAAGATGCATGACCTTTTAAAAGTGAACTGTACCACTTTACAGTCTGCCATCATTAAAGAACTTTATGCTCAGGAGGCACGCATTATGTGTATCATAGCAATATAATTGTTTAGAATAATGTAATTGTTCAACCAAGAAGATATATACCACACATAACATAAATTAGAACTAGAACTAGAACTATGTGAATGTTGAAAGCCCAATCAAAACAGCATGTCAGATCGAGTCTTACTTTCAATTTTAATCAGCCTCAAGCTCAAATTTATTTTTTATTAATATGCCACAATGCATGCCTAGAAGACACCTTTTTAACAAAGAAGAAGAAAGGTACTTTGGGACAAATGAAACCATATCACTGGCAAAGGAAGATGCTTATCTTCCTTTGTTTTAAATCATCTTTTCTTATTTTTTCAGTATAAGGAAATAACTGGAGCCCAAATATTTTATATTTCAATAGAAAGGCAAATCATGAAAATGGACTTAACTTGTTTTTAATAAATCTGAATTATCTTAAACTTCTTAAAAGTAGTGGCCACAATTCAGAACAGCGCTGAAACTTGGTTTAAATCCAGTTCAGTATCTGATAGTAATTAGTTTTGAATATGGGGTAATTTGATTCCAAATTAAGAATTAACAGAATGAAAAAAAACTGAATACATGATATAGGCTTAGATAACCTAATCTTATCTTCTGGTATGATGCAAGTTTTAGATGAAGCCCATCAAATTGTTTTGAGGACACAGCTATATAGTAGTGTGTCTACTCAATAACTGCTTAACAGAAGATATTTCAAGGTTCAGGTGGCTTCTACATTTGAATATGATGTTCTGCTGGTGCCTTTTATTATATAGGTAAAAAAGCCTCTCTACAGATGAAAACGCACATTCTTCTATTGTAACCTAAATTTTGTTCAAGTCCATAACTTGTTCCATTTTCCACAGTAAAACCAGTGAGCTTAGACTGGATAATTTTGGGTAGGAATATCCTCTATGCATGTTTTTCCAGTGGAATTTACTCCTTAAGGTAAGCAGCTGCATGCAAAATAGACATGCAAGTGTTTTAATATAACATAAATGTAGGTCCCGATATTAATATTATTTTATTGTATTAACTTATTATGTTTAGCAATGTCACTGCAGTGGGGACTCTTAGACAACCCTGGTGCAATGGGTGCCTTTAAATTAGTAATTTAGGGCACAGAAGTGATTTTTTTCCTTTGTGATTTTGTCTTGTACCTATACCTGAAGGCAGGTGGTGTGTGCCCAAAGCTGTTTCCTACCTCATGAAGCTGAAGCTGAAGTCATTTGCTGAATTGTCATCTTGAGTGGTAATGAGGACACACCGCCTTACAGGATTTAGCTCTCCACACATGTATTGCATGCCTAGGAATGGAAACTGGCTTGAACTTCATTGTTAGAAATTTGATCATCGGCATAATAATGCAGGAAGTAAAGGAGAAATCACAGGCTTTGCTAAGAGGTTTTAGGAAGTTGAGAGACATTCACTTCCAGTGAAAACTTTATATTCTGTTTTCTGATCAGTTGCTTCACTAGCCCTGCCCTTTTATGTATTGTTCCTATTAAATAAGAAGCACCCCATTTTGTACAGGCCAAGCATTTCGTCTTTGAAGTTAGTAGTCACTTTTATTCTCAAGCTTTTCCATTGTTTAGACCTGCTTCCCAGTCCCAGCCCCAGTTTATCACACCGCAAATTTCCTCTCTCGCATATTCTTCCCTCTAGGTCATTGATAGTGAAAGCAAGCAATATGTTTCCTGGTGTTCAACCATGTGGCACTTCACTAGTCACATAGCACACTAGATAAGGAGATGACAGTCTGTGCTGCTCTGAATAGCATATGTGCATGCCATCTGAAAGCCAGGAGCCCGAGGACATGGATACAGCCAACAGAGGGAGTCAATGGCAGCAAAGCACTGGCCATTCATCCCCTGCTATGGAGAGAAGGAAAATGGACAGCTTTGCATTTATGGTTAAAGGGAAGGTTTCAGCCTGTTTCTCGTTAGTCCCTAGGCATCGTTTGGAGGCCATGTGCTCCTCTTCTTTCAAACTGGAGATTGCCTAGTAACACAGGTTTGGTCCCAGCTCAGCAGGAGGTGGTGCCCCACTAGAATGTCAGCTGTTTTGATAAAAGTTTGGCCCTTTAAACAATTTTTGTGTGTACATGGAAGATCTGATCTGTAGCCTTTTTTACTATTAAGTACAACTACTAACTAACATAAAAAAGCTATAATTGTTATCTAGTTGGAATTACAAAATAGAGCCTAGTTTGTGGGGAGCACTTGCTTGCTCCATCTTTTACAGTACAGTAGTAATGTTTAAAATCTCTTCTGCCTACTCATTACTTGGTATAACATACCTAAACATAGCTACAACAACATAGCTAAAATTATATAGATCCTCATCAACCAAAGTGGCATTCCCTTCAGACTAAAAAAGTCCTAGATCTCAGCATTGGTGAATATAATAAAGAGTCTTTTCTCTTTGACAGAAGCAAGCTGTCACAGTAATAGTGAAATGAGACACAGAAGAAAAAAAAATTCAAAATATTCTTAGACACATTCAGGCAGCATGTAAATAGAATAATAAATCTGGCAAGAAAGATCTGTTTATTTTTCTCACAAAAGGGCTAAGAAGTTGTTTAGGTGATTTTTTTTTTCATTTTAAAGCATGAATTTCTTTTTCTTCCACCTGAAGTCTTCACAGTATTCCACAGAGCAGCTGTCCACAGCAAGAAACTCATCATTCACTCTCTGATCAGCACATACAGTAAGTGACATGAAACTCTGCTTAATTCTCTTGTGTCTTCATGAAATAATTTCTTCACCAACTAAAGAAATCTGCTGTTTACCATAATCTCAATTTAACACCTTCTCTCACTGTTCAAAAGTAACTGTCTGCATTTGAATGGGGTTTGCAAAGCAGAAGTAACTGCCAGGGAAAACTAAACAAGTCTTGTCTCTTCCTTGAAGGTTGAAAAAGGCTTTAGTTTTTTTATCACAGTGACAGGTTACATGGTAAATAAAGTTTGAGATCTTTGCTTTGGCCATTTAATACAAGAATTGGTTCGAAGTGAACAAAGCTGAAGGGTGCAAAACTTGAGCTAAGCCCAAGTTCCACATTAAGTCGGTTGTTGGGAGGCAAGTGGCGCATGGCCACAGTAACCCAGGGCTGCGGGTGCTGCTCCTCCCTTACAGGAACCCCTTCCAAGTAAAGAGCTTTCACTTAACCAGCGCTGGGGGAAAGAGGCCTTGGGAAACATTCCACTCCTTAGGAGCGAATTTGTTTGGTTTGTGTAACGTAGAAAGCAGCCGGGAGGATCTCAGCCCCACCAAAGTGGGAAGGGTCCCACCTGGCCTTGCATTACCATGCACAGCACAGGATCCCTTAAAACATATTTCCCCATTCTCATTGGAATCAGATACAGTATCTTTTAATCAGCAATCAAAACAAGGGCCCTGTTAGTATTGAAAGATTAGCTAGATTTCTGCAGATTTGTTCTGAAGTTAATGAAATTGCATCCAAATGAGACATGAGATATGAAATGTTCTTCAGGAGTTCAAAGCCTGTGACTGCAGCTGCACTCCCCAGCAGCCTTACCTGGGAACCTGTTCTTGAGGAAAACCCCTCCTGCAACTCTCTTCCCCTGACTCATAAGGCTACGGTTTGAGGAAATTCGCATATGAAAATTTAGAAATACAGTGCACAATGGTTTCATGTCACAGCTGGATTGAACTAAGAAAAAGCATTGTGTTGGAGGGTAGGAACCTCTTTTTGTCTTTTGTGTTTATATCACTGTGTTGATTTACTGCAGGTAAAAAAGAATGGTAATGTAAAATCCTTGTGTAATTTTTCTGAAACAGGATGAGTTTTCACATGATGTGAGTAGCATTGTACTGCTAACTGCAAAATGCTTAGAGGAAACTAAACTAAGTTGAAGGAATTAATATTCCATCAAAGAGTCGGCACTTGCCTCAATAAGATATTTTTAGCATTTTTGGATTTTGATATATGTGTCTTTTTTTCCCAAGAGAACAGGAAAACTACTTCTCACCACTTCTTTCATGTTAGGTTGTTTATGGCAGGCCATTGCATTAGGTCATGTAGCATTGGATCCACTGGAAAATGAACAATGTTTTGAATCATCCATATGTTTCATTGGCTGCTTCTCTTTGGTCAGGTGAACGTCATTTTCCCACCAGTACCCAGATATGTACCAGGGTTAAAAGCTTTCACATAAGCCAGGTATGTACCTAATCAGAATACTCTTGCCTGGGCAGAGCTTTCAATGCTAGAAATAATGTTTTTAAAGCATATTGACATATGCATTAAATGAAAAACACACACAGTATTTAAGTGCTCTATTTCCCTAGAAAAAGAAGAGAATAAGTCTTAATTTTCCTTTAGGGTAAAACTTTAATAGAATTGCTGCTAGTTCATAGTCTTCCAGTTATTGTTGAAACCCCATAAGATACTTAAGTCTTTGAGTGTTTATACCAAGAAAAGAAAAATATTAATTCATTCTCAAGCTCAGATTTGGAGCTAATAAAGTTATTCTGATTTCTATTACGTTTCTTGCCCCCAGCATTACCTTCTTGCTATTATTTAGCTGAACAGTTTTAGTGTCTTGGGTGTCTTGTACCTTATGGAAGTTGGGAAAGAAAATCAAAGGTCACAAGGAACAGGGAAAAAGGTAATTACTTAATTACAACAAAGAAAACAGAATAAAAAGAAAGGGAACAGTGGATACAAACAGAAGTTATCAAAGTGGTTCTCTGCCAATGTTTCAGTGTTGTCATTTGGGTGTGTCTACGTGGTGGAGTGATTTTCCTCAGTGACCTGCTTGTTTTGTTGGTTTTACAGTTTTTGGCGAGATGATCTCTGAATTTTTCTCAGATTCTCCCCCTTCCCTCCAAGATGGACACAATTTATCATGTTGTCGTTATCCATCCCCCGCGATTCAAGGACTTCTGTGTTTTCTTAGCAAGACAGCCAACTTCTCACATGATATGTACTTGGAATTAAATCTCATTTCCCCTCTCTCATGGCTACCAGGCATTGTATTTCACAGTGGGATCTTCAGCAGTTCAAATTTCAGTTCCAGAGTGCACAGTACATATAAGTTGCAATATCCCAGGGCCTGAGTGGAATCCCACTCTGTCAGGATTATTTTACTGCATCATGCAATGTGCAAGGACATGCCAAGCTGGGCAGAAGAGAGGAAAGCCTGCAGCCATTTTAGCAGCTTCTGTCTTGTCCCCGATTGAATTGGAAAATAATGTGAAGTTTGTGATAAAATTATGTGTGACACTTCTAATTTGCAATGTGGTCAAATATGGGTATATAGTATGGGTGAATAAATAGAAAATTGATTGCACCTTTAACTCTGCTAATCTTGGGATGCTATCAAGTTTGGCAGATATGTGTTTTCATCTACAGTTGTTATCTGCTGCAAAACATCTGGATTTTAGAGAGTCAGACTTTCAGACAAACTGAGCGTGCAACAGATACTAAAAACTCTTTGTGGTTACTCAGTTTGAAAACAAAAGTGTATTGACCTTCTGAAACAGTTTGCAAATCTGTCCTTAAAACAAAATGGGGTTTTTTGATGGCTAAAATGAGGGGCACATAAGTATCAGTGCTTCTATCTGTTTGTTCTTGTGTTTAAGAATTCAGTGAAAGGTACTATTTTTTGCAGTGCCTTTGCTTATTATATGACTAGGCTTTAGATAATTGTGGTAATGTTTGGGGTCCATATTTGATTTCTAAGTTTTGAATATGAGGTAATGCACATCCATAGTTTTTAAGAAGAGCCAGAGTGACAGCAGAGGGGTTGATGTCCTTTGTGGAGCAGGTACAGCATCTTGCCTTTTTACCTTGTCAATGCACTTCAGCCTCAACACACTCCCAGCATGGAGAATCACAGTTTGTTGATCACATCCTCCTGTCCTTAAAATCTGAGCTGGGCTGGGCAGGGCAGTCTGGATTCCCACTAGTTCTAGCTGGTGTTTAAGTGGTCAAACCTGCAAAATAAGCAAAGTAACTCATTGATGTAGACAAAATTTTCTCTTGGGCACTTGCAAGGTCCTAGGAATCTCCTGCTAACAAACCACCCTCATTTTTCAGCTCCATTGAAAAACGCAGTGAAATCAGGCTTTAATCAGGGGAATGAAACATTATGATGCATATTTCTAGGTCTGAAATGAAAATCTATTTTTTGAAGAAGAAAATTAAATGCTATTTCAATTTTCTTGTGGTGACCCTTTAGGACTGTACTGAGCTTCCGTCACCTACCAGCATGCCCGCCAGGCAGTCTGTACAAATATTATTATTACTTAAATAGAGTCTGAATCATTACCTTGTGTTTTCACTTTGTAGTGAAGTGATTTAAATATAGTTTTCTTATGTTGGGATCCTTTGACAAATGCATAAATAGTTAGCGCATTGTTAGCAACAGTGAAAAGGAAATGGATGCCTGGCAGGAGGAAGGGCAAATAATTTTCTCATGCTTGCTGTGCTCTTTCTGTAGTGTAAATCAACTCTTCTCCTCTGAAAGTAAAAACTTATTCCAAGATGTCAACAAAAGTAAAGCAATTAGGAAAGGAAATGTAATTCCTCTCTGCTGCTCCTCCTGCACACACATTAGTAAATGAAAGCTATTTAAAGATACAACCTGGCATAGACTAATTGGAGATGAGTCATTTGGGACCTGATCCTGGAAATGCTTGCTCAAATGAGTAGCCCTTTGATTGTTCGCTGGGTCAGTGTGGAGTGCTGTGCATGCTGCAGGATCAGGGAGGAGAAGGGTCAGTCCTGCAGGGTCCTGAGCTCCCCTGAACCCAAGGGCTCCCGAGCTGGCCCCGGTGAGAAGCTGCTTGTGCCTGGAGTTAACTGTTTTATTGGATCACAGCCAGTTTGGTCAGTGTCTCCCAGGACTAAACCCTGAATGCTTAACTTAAAATAGAATAGGAATATTACGAGGCTACTTTGATTAATTAATCTCATTTGGAATGAAAGAAACAATTAGAAAACTGAAACACACCATAAAACTTTCCACATCCACTTCTGCTACTGGTTCATGTCTGTCATAAAATTAACTACTGTAATATGCTTTTTCCACAATTTAGTTCTCAAATACTTTGCTGCAAAGGAAGCTGTAAAGCTCAAAGGCGTATTTTTTCTTAGTGTTAGCAATTAATATGCCACTAGTCTTTGCATAAATAAATTGTCTATTTTAAAGCAACTCAAATGGGCTATTTCATTTTATATGACTGTTAATTAAGATGTTGATTAGCCCTGCTATTGAAGCATTGAAACCCTTTCTAAAAGAAATGGCCACTGTTTCAATTTTATTTTAATTAGTTGGACTTTGAGGTTATTTACTACAGTGTCAGCTATCAAAGTAAAGCTATTTAATTTGATGTTCAGTCCAAGGCAGGTAGCACACAGAATACCACATTTGCCTGTAACCACTGCCATTAAAAGCAGTATGATTTAAGGTCATTTAAGAGTCATCAACCTCACAGATGGTAAAATGTGAAGTATCTAAAAGGGAAAATAACAATTGTTGTCTTGTCAAATAAAATCCGAACATTGTATTTTTCGTGAACACCCACTAGCTTCCAGCAATTTTATACAGAATGTGTTTCCCTTTGGGCGGAGAGTGTTAGGTCTTCCCTTTTATGTATCCTTCCATTGAGACATGCTAACCCCCTCGGGAGGTGAAACCCACCCAGATATTTGTGATTTTAAAACTTCATTTGCGTCACTTGCAACAGAGATGGATCATTATTCTGGGATAAAATCACATCCTGCACAGTGAAAATAACAGGCAACATTTGACCTGAAAAGGGAAAGAGGAAAAAAAAAAACCTAACAACTTTAAAGTGTTAAAAGAAACAGATAGTGTTAAAGCTGCTTCAGGAAACAAATTCTCCCTGTAATGCAGTGTAATTACGATCTTTTCTAAGCTAAGTATAGTACCCTAGAGATTACTATAAGTAACTTATAATAGAATTTTTATTAGTGGTAGTAATTTTTTATGATAATTAGTGTAATCTGCAGCCAATAAAATCAGAAGATATATAGTTATCTCTTTTACACCAGAAAACTAATCTTCAGACAGCTGAAACATTAGGAAAAATATATTATTTTATGATTGTTATACACCTTTATGTTCTGATTATTTGGTATTTTTTTAATAGCCCTTTCCATTTAATGGTGAAAAATGTGAGGCGTGCTCAAGAGCCAGTATAAAGCAGCTTTGGGGTAAGCATCTGGCATTTCATTTCCTTGGCTCTCTGATCTGAAACCTCATCCTTTGTGGAAGTTGGTGAGTTTTAAGTATTTCTTCTAGACGATGGGTGACCCTTGCACAAGCCCTGTCCTCACAGTGAGATTTTGTCTTTTCTTATTGTTGGGATGGAGAGCTCTGGCTGTGGCACATGGTCTATGTATCTTTGGGACTCTCTTGTGCTGCTCCACAAAAAGAACATTTTGACTGAATGGATCAGCTACTACTGCTAAGCCAGTGAGTTTGCTGGAAATACAAAGAGAACAGTTCCAAATAAACCCAGGGAAGGACTAACTGCATTTCTCTGTTAGTGTTCTGAGTCATGCTTTCAGTTTTTAGTTTGCTTCTCTGTCAGAACCCTCCAGGCTGCATGGATGAGATGGAACTCTCACACAGGCTGTCAAAGCTGATGTGCCTAGAATTTCTTAGGTTTGGACTTCACTCACGGCTGTTTGAATAGGCATAAAGGCTATGAGGAGAGACTGCTGTCTTCCACTCAGGGAATGGCATAAATTCTCCTGGACCTTTTGGAAATTATTCCGGCAGAAGGAGGTCAGAGGACTTGTGTTCCCCTAGGCTTTTTAGACTTGGTTTGTCCTAAATTAAGAAAGAGAAGGGGAAAAGAAAAGGAGGAAAAGAAAAGGGGGGAAAGAAAAGGGGGAAAAGTTATGGTCTCAGTCCTTGGAGGTGCTGAGATTAGTATTCCCAGCAACTGTACAGACATTCATACTCCATGTTCGTAATCTATGGTTTGATGAGCAGTGGCTCAATGTTGACATACTGTCTCCAGCATGTGATTAAGTGTCTGTTGAGATGCATGAAGTAGTGCAAGCTCCACAGAAGTTTGTCCACATTCTGCAAATATGGGAGGACATCATGGCTTGCAATTACCTGTGATCCATATTTTGAGAGTTCTCCAGTGATCATAACAAATGCAGCATGTATTAAGCCAGCTTATATTTAAGTGGCAGAACCTAAAGAGGTTCACAGACCTCTTCAGACAGTCTGTGAACACAAACATGTTCATCTAAAGACAAAGACATTGGTTAGGTCCCTAATAAAGATGTTCTAATGATGTTTCCTGCATGTGTTGTCAGTACATTTTACATGGAAATATGATAACTGGCTGCTAAACAAGCAGTTGTTTCCTTCATGTCCAGGAAAATCTCGCTTTGTGATGAAAATGGCCAGTCTTTCTTGCCTTGCCTCTGTTTTCCCCCACTGGTCTTTGGCAAGGGTAGCATTGTACAGACCTTCATCCTTCAGGTGGATTTCAGTCCTGCTCAGGCAGGAAGCACACAGGCTGTGAAAACGGCACCCTGGCAGTGGAGCTCCTGATAAAGTGGATAAAGCATCAAGTTTCCATGCTGATTCTGCTGGATTCCTGTGTGCCAGCACTTAGAGACTGTTGACCGTGAGGTTTCTCTGACACTCTTGTGAACCCTCACAGGGACAGATGGATTTGCTCTTGAATGGCTCCATTCTTTTCTCTTTGTGAATAGAGCGGGCAATGGTTAATTTGCCCTGACTGCTGTCATGCACCACAGGCTTCTGCTTTGTCACCCCTCCTGCTGACCATGGCCTCAAGGGCAGGAGGTCTCATATTCTGAAACGTGTGTACTTACTGTATGTGTCCAGCTTGTCTTTTGGGAGGAGGAGTGCCGCAGATGGTGCTCTTCCCCTTGCTGTGCTTCAGCCTGAGACTTAAATAAGAGGTTTCCAGCAAGCTGCCTTGGTAGAAGCAACTGATGAGAGTTAGAGAAAGGAAATTCCCATTCCTCCTACACTGAGGAATCTTACCAAAAGCCATGTTAGCAAGAGTGGTCACCCATGGGTTCTGCAATGTTTTGAATTCACATAGGAGACATTATAAAATTATTCATGGGTCCTTTAAGTTGAATTACTGAAATGCATTGTACCTCGGGCTGAAGAATATCTGGAAACTTGGATGACAAAGCAGTTTCTTTCTCATGTGGTCTCTTCAGAGTCTGCTTGCTTGCAGCCTACTCTCAAAGTTCTCAAATTGTGCAACAGCTGCCTAAATATTTCCAGGTACAAGTAAAAATGAATTTTTCGGCCATCAGCCCAAATAACACAGCCTTCCTTCTTCGTTCTTCATCCCTTTTCTGCAGATTGGGTCAACTAGTGTTCTTCATTTGTTATTATTTACTTAAAGGTCTCTCTTCTTTTACTGCCCTCAAAAATCACTGCGGCCTCTTCCTCCATCTTGCTGACCTTTGAGTTGCATAGCAGAACTGTTTTCCAGAACTAGTTTCTAAGGGTTGATAGGTCTGAAGCATTTTAGGCTAAAAGGGTTATATTTTCAGTTTTATAGTCTATGAATACCTTGTTAGCAGACACTGGATTGTGTGGTAATTTGTCAAGAGGTTAGAACAGATGCATAGCACCTTCCCAGAAAAATAAAGCCTAATTTGTAATTTCCACCACAGACAGATCAATGTGTATAATTTAAGTGACTGAAATTTTATAGTTGGTGTGCAAGGAAAATACCTTTTATTTAGAATAGCAGCAGAAAATTGATAGTGTAGTTTGTGCTGTGAAAATTAGTCACTATATTCAATTGGGCATTAAAACCTACAGCCTTTTGAACAGCACCCACAAGTTGTGCCCTAAAAAATATAAGCAGTACTTTTTTAAAAATCCAAACATTCAGATCTTTGAAGACACTCCTTTCTGTAACTGGTATTAAACTTCAGGGGTTGTTTTCCTTGCTTTTCAAGGAATTTGGCATGTGCCACAACATCACATCTGGTAAAGGTTGAACTGAAAAATTACTTGTAAATTCAAATCTTAATTTTTCCAGTTAAAATGTGTATCCTGTGGCACATGGTGTTCATCCATTCTACCACCAGGTAGGTAACAAATCTTGCTGCTTGCCTCTCAAGAGGAATATCAGAAGAATTCATTGTGCTATGTACACCACTACCTAGAAACCATAACACAAGTGATAAATACCAGAAAGCTGGCAGAGGGGGGAGGCTCGTCAAAGAAAATTTATACTAAAAATATGCAAGATTAGTGACATCATTGTCAAAAATGTTCAATCTCTATCCCCCGTGGAAATGCATGGTAAGCAGACCCTGAGGAGCAGAAAAAATCAGGAGCCTAAAGCAGTTTGTGGCCTCAGCCAAGAAATCCAGGTCACATCTGAATCCAGTGGACTTTAGGTTGGATTCTAATCACCAGAAAAATGGTTTAATTCAATGTGTCATCTCCAGGGAAGGGTGAGAAGACATCTGAGATGGAAACAGAGACAAATGACTCTTCCCTTGAGGTAACATCAGATACAGGAGAAGCTCCCCGGTGCTGCACTGGAGTCCAACAGGTAATACCAGTTTCCTTGGCTCACTAGTAAACACCTGAAAGGTAATGCAGTTTTGATGACTATAATTTCAGCACTGAAAACAACCAATAGAAAGCACTATAAATTACCTGGTCTCATCATTAAATTTGCTTTAACCCAACTGTATTTTGATTTTAAAGAGTTAAATGCAGTCAGAACCTCCTAGATGTTTTCTGAAACAGAAAATTCAGTGAGGGAAGTGTTTTCTTCTTCACATGACTGTCAATGTTTTTATTTGCTAGTTAGAGAAATGTTCAAAAAATATATTTCTGCAAAATTAAATAATTTCAGTTTGGGTTTTGCCCCTTCTCTTTCCCCTGTTCCGATTCTGCACTCTTGGAACAGGCAGAAGACAAAACATTATTTTTCTTCATAATATTTATTTTTTGTTCAGCATTTTTTCCGTCTTCCCTGCAATCCTCAAAACATTAATGGAACATTTTTGCAGTGGGGCTTTATCCAGATTAAAAAGTCAAAGATTCAAAAATAAGGCTTTTATTACTATTTCTGATGTTAGAAACTGAGCTAATTTGTCAAATAGGATGCAGTACAAGGTTATGGTTTTGAGACAATGGAGAAACTATCAATAGAATAATGGATGGCAAACAAGAAGTCTTGCATGTGTGCTTTTCTCTGCGAGGTTTCCAGGTTTCACAGACTGAGTGCAACACTGTGTTTCTGTCTTGTAGGAGGAAAGACTAGCTCGAGGCTACAGCGAAACTCCTTATGAGAAGAAAAAGGAAGGCTGCTCCCGTAATGGGTGTGAAATACTGACCTTCCAGAACAGCCATTTCAAGTAGCTTTTGGGTTTTGTTCAGCTGCGGCAAGGAAAGTGTAATTGTGCTGCCCAGTTGTGTTTGAACAAGTGAGCTGTGCACTTCACTGCAGGAATGTATGGAGTGTGTTGAAAGCCCAGATACGGAAGTGTGGCCAGGAATGTGATAGAGTGGATATAAAATGAGTGAAGACAAGTGTCCTCATGCTGGCTGCGGTGGTGACGTGCATTATCTCGACATGTTATCAGGAGATAGATGTTTGCATTCCCATGGGTCAGTGCAACTTGTCACAGTTTCAACTTCCAGCTTTTTCTTATGGAAATAACATCACGAGGCAAAGAACATGAAAAGTCCTCTGCTTGCTTGCACCTCCACATGTGATCTTACAATCCTGAATGTTCTCTAGAGGACTTAGGGTGCAGTGTGAAAGTATGACAATTGTTTTATCAATGGTCCTTTGCTTCTATTTATAGCAGCAAAGTTGATAAAAATGTTTTATTTCACTCCTCCTTTTCCTACTCATTAAATATCTTTGCTAGTGAGACATTTTCAAGGGAGAAGGAGATATATAGAGGGTTTTTTTTATCCTTACTTCCATTTAATTAAAAAAAAAAAAAAAAAGGGTTAGATGGAGTTCTGAGCAATAAGGCTTTGATGCACACGTTGAATGCTGTCTCTGTAGAAAGACACTGCTCTCCTGCAATGGTAAATTGCTCAAAACCTGGCACTCTCCACCCCAGCCCAGGTAGTTATTTTTGCAAGACCACTTAACAGGCTTTGTTATCATTCCAGTGTGAAACAAAAACAAAGCACAGAACTTCTCCACAAGTTTTGCAAAATGCAGTTAGGTAGTTGTCATTGTTTCTGATCTGCTAATCAAATATTAGGGTTAATTAAGGGATCCCTTTAGATCTGTTCCTCAGATCCACAACAGTCAACAGGAAAAGGAATTTGTGGCATAGAATCTTGATTACTGTACTTACAGCATGTTATATCTACTCCTGGGTGTGTGAATATACCATCTGATAAGGTGAAACACCCTGTATATACTGGTAATTAGTCATAATTCCATGTAATTATTACAGCAATCTCTGTGGTAGCTATCATGGGTCCCAGACATTTGTACTTTATGAAACCAAATTTGTAATTTTCAATGAATATATAGTTACCTCATTGAAATATGTTACATACATTTGCTTTATCCCAGCCTTTTTGAGCTCTGTTGTACCTGTTTGTAATGAATTTCCAAAGTAATGAATTTCCAAAGTTACATATCTGTCCTAGTAAATTCTTTACTTTGCATCTTTTAAAATTTTTGGCAAGGTGTCAAATGTTCTGGTGTTTCTATCTTAGGGTTTTTTGGTTGTTTTTTTTTTCTTTAACAGTACCCTTCCCTGTGTTAGTCTGTAACTACAGTGCTCAGAGAGGGGGGCAAACAGCATTGCCTCCAGTCGAGTGTGCTCTGGGCAGCTTTGCTGTAAGGTTTCCCACACACCTGTGCTAAAGTTTAAACAGTCAGCACCCATCCTGATTTCTTCAGTCTCGAGTATCTTCTAAAATGAGAGGGAATTGTTTCTGGTGCCAATCTAATCTGCAGGATTACTTTGTCGTTCAAATGAAGGGAGAATGTGATACACTTATTTTCACTTACATCTAAAATCAAATATGAACTCCAATCTGAAAATTAAACTGAGGTGCCTGAGGGCAAGGGTTTTTTGGTGGGGTTTCCTGTTTTTTGAGAAAGTCTGGTTTAAAGGAAGAAAAAAAGTAAGAAAATGAACAGACTTGATTAAAATTTTTTTAAAAGCAGTAAACTCCAGAATGGGGCAAGCAGCACAGGAATGCAGTCAAAGTTAATTTCGTGGTTTTTTTGAATCTCTTAAAGTTTCAGGCTTAGAATTATCCACCTGTAGCCCAACAGTTTCACTATAAGAAGCAGCTGCCATTTATTTGTGTGTACTGATAGCATCATCTCTTCATGCACTGGCAACTGGGACTTGCTTGAATTTCTTTTGATATATTTAGCCTGAAGAGTCTTAGATTAAATAAACATAAACAATCCAAATGGCTTCAAACTAATTCTCATATAAAACAAGATTTGAAAAATATGCATTGAAAGGTAATGCAAGCATTTTGCTCATGCATTTTTCGTTTTAAAAATGTAATGACTCTTTGCAGCCATAAAGGGCTCTACGGCAGTACTCTGTACACCAAATGTTTGGGTACTCCAGTACCATTGCAAAATGCAGGATTTATCCAGTGAAAGCAGTACAGATGTTTGACAGCCATGCCAATGAGCAAATGACTGATCCTTGAGAAAATGTTGATTTTTTTCAATTCCCTATATACTCCCAGATTGCTTTTCACACCTGAGTATTTATTGAGGTGCAACATAATTTTTTCCTGTGAAAAAATTAATATTTACCCACACTTCTTCTACTGTGATATTTGAAATAATACAACATCGTTACTTGCTGTGCTTAGAGCAGGAAATAACTATGACAACTCCAATACCATGGCTTGATTAATATTGGATTCTTAATAACAATCTCTACACATAGATTTTTGGTAGCAAGATGAGTCATTTGTGCAGACAGTTGATTCCGAGTGAGCCAATGACTCCATGGCAACTCGGAGAGCAGCATCTGCAGAGGAAGGAGCTGCAGTTGTGTCCTTGCTTGCACGTAGGGCCTTGATGCTTTGAAGATCTTTAGTGGGGCTCTCTGTGCTGTTTGTCTGGAGCACTGAGCTGTGCTCCAAGCCAGGCCTGACACAACCAGAGCCTCATACACAACTTCAAAATAACATGAGCAAACTACTTCTGAAAGGTAAAGTATGTACAGGTATGAATAGTCTGCAGAAGCTGGAAACAAGAGGCTGCTCTGCTCCAACACACCTGCTTTGGGTGGCAGGATCTCAAAGGTGACTGCTGGTAGTGAAATTGAGGCAAAGATGCTCTTGAAACCTCAGTGGGATTAGATGAGGATTGCAGATTTTGGCCCCTATTCAGTAAAAACTTGTTTCCCCCTCCACGCTGCAGGAGAGCAGAGGGAACTGTGACAGAGTTGCTTTACTGCAGAAAGAAGCAGCTAAGGGTAGTTCACATCACTTCCTTGTGCGTCAGATCAGTTTTGGACACACAGGGCCTCCCCAGTTCACCAAGATCTTAAAAAGGGCCACCAAAACCGTGCGTTTTGCATGGATATGAAGTATCCATATAATGTTTAGGTTTTGTTTTGTCTCCAAGTGGCACGCTCCAGCACTCTCAGCCCCAGTGCCCACTCCTGCCAGCATCCTGTGGCATGCTGTGCACTTAGGATGGTAAATTCAGGGGTAGAAAGAAGTTTATTGCAGCAGTCTTTTATTTCTTGGAACATAGAGACAAAAAGTCAGATCCAATCTTCAGCAGCTTATCTTTATGGTTTGCATTTTATTGAACCCTATTTTGCTAATTCCTCCTGATTCCACATTGGCCATTAGGCATAATGTGTTCTTTATTGGAGTACTATTTAATAGGATGCTAATTGATGGCTATCACAGCATAAGAATCAGGGGCCAGTCAGTATTTCAGATGCTGGAAGTCCTAAAGCAGTGGCCCATCACTAATGGCAGCGTGCTAGAATTATGAATGTTTATCATCCCTGCCCACCTTCAGTTCCTGCACCCCTCTTGCCTGGTTCAGTACAGGCGAGTTTATGAAGAGCTGTTGTTTGAGTGATGGTGGGTGGGGAAGGTGAATGGTACAAGGTTGTACAAGGCTTGTAGCCGCTTTGAAAGCCATTTCATGACAGGTGGTGCTATGGAGGCTCACTGAGTTTGCTTGTATTTGGCACTCTAAAGCTAGCCAGCACCAGGGTAACAACATGTTCAGCTATTTGTAAACCAAGCAGGGGCCTAAAAAACATTCCACTCACAAGGAAAAAATTGATTTAAAGAGGCTTGGAGTGGAGCTTGAGCATCAATGAACACTGAAGAGCCTTCTTAAACTGACACAATAAATTAGTTCAAAACAGATGACAGCCCAACAGATTACCCACCTCTTAACAAAGGAGGGGCATTCTGGTCCCCTTCACGAAAACATAGATAAAAATTTTGTTCTTCTACTCTAATGAGGCAAGCTCAGATATAAGTCAATAGAGCAATTCATTAACAAATCTAGTGAAATCCCCTGGGTTACCAGTGAGATGACAGTGAAAGTGGATGTGCTGTGAAAACTCTCCTTTGGTAGAGATGTCCATATGCTAAGGGTCAGAGAGCTGAGTGGTTTGCTCTGTTTACTATTCACCATACACATATGGCAGTTAAGGTCACTGTTATCAGACACTTTCTCTGTACACAAAACAAAATTTCCATATGGTCCATGAAAATGGATATGCTTTGCTCCCGTGCAGCTTCCCACGGCTCTCTCTTTGTGCGGCACCGGTTAGAAGTGTAAAAGAAGGGTGCGAGGGGTTACCTCGTCAGTCAATTGCGCTCCCTGCTTTGTGCATCAGTCCAATTTAGGGCAAATCTGCATCACTTTTTTCCCCCTGTCTTTCAGGCACAAATGCTCATGTCAGTCTATTAGAACGTGATAGAAGTACTGATCACTGCCTCTGCATCTAAATCCTTTTGAAACCAGGATGACCTGCTGAAGAGGATTTTGAGTGGAAGGCCCTTCACAAGACTCTTTCAAATCCACATAAATAAAGCCCTTTACTGGCTTAAAATGGCCCCTCAGATTTAGCACTACAGAGCCCCTAAAAAGCACAACACGATTGTCATGGATATTACATGATGGTAACAACAACAGGCCAAGAAGACAAGTCTCCATGCTGAACAAAACTAGGCCAGACTTTTTCATGATTTGGGATACAGATTGCTGACAGCCCTGTAAATAGGCTGTTTAACCCTTTGAAAGTGAATAAAGAGTGGGGAGACAAATGCTTTCTGATAGACTTTGTGTATGTAATGGGTAAAAAAGTGTACTGTAGCATCCTGGGATTTCTGGTGCAAGATTAATACTGAAATATCTGAGTGTAATTACTGCAGACCTTTTGCTCCTGCAAAACCAGCCAAGCTCAGTAACCGATTGCAGGTGAATATCTTGCACAAAGGAGCTGGAGGGAAGGCTTTTACATTTTCATGTTTGGGTTCAACATAATTCTGTGTCCCTCTCTTTACTATAATTTGGTGATTCTGAAAAAATAGGAATGATGGGCATGTGTAACCAGCTGATGACATCTCCTCTACCATAACAATGTAACAATCTGAAGGGCATCTCGTTTATCTGCTGTTCCTAGTTTATTAATACATTTTTAAGCTCTCTTTCTCCCTAGGAAAGCCACTTGATAAAAATCAAATTTTAGGAATCGGTGTATTACCCAAGTCCTAAGATGGCAAAACTGCTGACAAAACCATCTCCTAGAAATTAAGAATTATGTATATTGCCTTCAATTTTACAAAGCTGTTTGTGTAACTACTTGAATGACTCCCTTGTTACACACAATTTCTGAGGCTTGGCAGCTGCATGATTTTCATAAATCCAGGTACTACTGTTTCTAACCTCTGACCGTGTTTTAGCTGTGCAGGGCCTTTTTAATTCATTTAACTCATTTTAATTGTCTTTCAGGGGAAGAGCGCTTTCTTTGGCCAGCTTAACTGGCAGGGAAAGCTGCCTGCTTGAGTACTTGCTGCCATTCAAAGAGACCACTCATGAAAATGCATGCTTGTCCTCGTAACTCCTTCAGTAACTGTAATATTTCTCCCTTACTGTTTATGTCAGAGAGTCATTACTGGAAGCTGCTGACATTTTTGACATTCAGTAGCATCAGAGCACATTAGGTGGTCCTTAGATAATTTTTAGACAAAATTTACTTGTATCACATGCTCAGGCCATTACAAGCAACAGAAGTAAAACACTTCGGTGTGAAGATAAATCAGTCAGTGCATTCATTTTTTGTGGACCTTCCTATATTATTCTATAGCTGAACAATTTTAACCAGGTGGTGCATAATGCATAATACACTGTCTACCCAGGCTGCTCATGCTTGGGTTTTGGCTTTTGTGGAAGATCAATCTCTATTAGGGGATCTATTATCATCACTTATGTTTTACTACAATGAAATAAATAGGCAGCTGCAGTTGTTTGGCCTAATAGCTCTTAGTTTGATTGCTAGAAGTAGGAAATCAATGCAGGGTGAAAGGAAGAAACATTTTTAATAACTTACACTCCAGATATGAGATCCCCAAGTTATTACAAATTATAAGGTTAAGACCTCTTGAAAGAATCCTAGCTAGTTAAATATTTAAAACTCCTGGGTGAGAACACATGCACTAATGAGCTTCAGGCTACTAAATATCAGAATCTAGGGGGAGACATCTTGTTTTATATTAGAAAGTATTAGTGAGTATAAACTGGCCATAAGAAGTGTTTAATTAGGAATTATATTGATATGGGGAGAGCAGAGAGAGAAACAGATTACCAAATCTGGTGTTCATCACTGTTAAAAGCTGGATTTGTTTGTGCAGGAAGGGAAACAAATGAAAGCAGCCCTGTATCAATTCAGGGGAGACACAGTATGGTATCCTGACCCTCCCAACATCCCTCTCCACAGCCTTGGGGGAGTTGCTGCAAACCTCAGACTGAATGTGGATGGATCTTCCTACTGAGAACACCTTTTGACGTCCATCAGGTAGCAAGTTGCCTTAGATTTTTGATCACTGTTGCAAATTTAATAATTGCTGTTTGGTGAAAACTATGATGCAAATGCCAGACCAATACACGTCTTGCAATTCTCTAACCCCAAACAAGAAGAGAAAGAACATCATAAATCTTTAAATCTCTTCCCTTGTCATCTTTTAATTCAGAATTTTAAGATTGTAAGGAACCTGTTAATTGTACCTGACCATGTTAAGTTTGTTGTCTTAGGAAGAATAGAAATGTTGCAATTCAGATAGTAAGTGAAGAAGGGAGTCAGGGTTGACAGTAAAACTGGCTTGACATGATTAAGCGCCAGATAATATTAAGTCTTGTCACACAAATATTGTGGGAGAGGGATTGCTGCATTGTGTGCGCACATATGTATTTTATGTAAAATATCCTCAGTCTGTCTCCCCTCTGAAACGGGGAGTGTGAGTGGGTAAACAGCTCATAGCAACAGATGAAAGGCTGACAAAGTTCAGACTCCCAGTTCAAAGGTTTCAGCAGTATGTGAAATGACAATCTCAGGTTATTTGTGTTTCCAAGCTCCTGTGTATTTGAATTGTTTGCTCATCTATGGAGGCTCGCCATTATCTTATTCCTAGTTGTGTTCATCAGCTGAGTGAGCTGCCTGGCTGCAGACATATCTCAAAAGAAAAGTTAGTAAAGCCTCGTAACACCCTGCCTCTGCCCCCAATAAGATCATAAACCCTTTGTTTTAATTGTTGAGGATAAATTACAGCAACACAAAGCGAGCATCCTGCTCGCTCCGTGTGCATCTCCTGCTGCTTGGTCAGCACAGGTCCACTGTTCCATTTTTAAATCAAATTATGCTTGTGATAATATTGTCTTGAGCTTACAGTTGCTGACATGGATATCGACAAAGGCTTAGCCAGTATTTTAATAAGAAAACAAAATACAGGAAATACTCTAGAGTTTCCAGGTGGATCATTAACAAGACGCCTTGGAGGGCTGAGACTGCCAGCCAGCACAGGGAATGCATCACAGTTCGTCATACAACTTAAACTTCTTTTGACATCTAGTTATGTCGAAATGTGACTGATCACCTAGGGGTCCAGGCTCCTGTGAGGGAAAAGTTCACTGACAGACAGCGAACGAAGCTGATCTTAAATGAGAATCAAGAGAAAGCAGCATTCCAGCGTCTGACAGTCTGCAGCTGCTACCTGGGTCTGCCTAACGAAGACGAGCCTGCTCTGCTGAACAGTTATATTAGCATCTGTATGCTTCTGTCTCATTATCACACATCTGCCCACCTTTATTCGAATGAAGCTTCTTCTGATCTGACAGCTCAGGCATTGTCAGTGAATAGATATTATGGGAGCCGGGTACAGCAGCTTAGGGTGTTAGCTTTTATTTTCTAAAGACTGTTGTACAGTTTGACAGTATAATGCCACAGAGGTAAAGAAGATAATTAACATATTGGGCAGTTTCTAAACAAAGCTGAGACAGTTATACTGGCAAAAGTGCTGCTGCTGGAGCAGTATTGTTTGCACTCTGGAAACATCAAAGGCTTGCAAGGTCTGCCTTTATAAAAAAGAGAACAGGTATGGCATGGTCCCCACACCACACATAGGAAGTTTTGGGGGACTGGGCGCACACCCAAAACTGCAAAACCTTTGGTGCTTGAAGAGCCTGTCATGTGCATTCAAACCTCTACTTGTTCAGGCAAATTATTTCTCAGCATTTGAGAAGATATGAAAAGGTGTGTGTGGAGAGGAGGTTGAGGGTCTTTTTTACTTTCTTGAATTTATTTTTACCCCACAGCACAAAGCTAAGCATTCGTTTGAGCTTCACAGAGCTCATATTTGGATGGAGATTTAAGCCTTCTAAGTTAGAGATCACATGTGGGATTTTCTAGAAATGCCAAAAAAGCATATGACAGAGATTTTGTCATTTGCTCAGTAATGTACTGGAAAGGCTTGTTAAAAAAAAAGCAGAACAAAACAAAAAAAAAAAACCAAGCATCCAACCAAAGGGGGAAATAGTATTTTGAGCCCACAATGTAGATGGACTGAAATTAGATGACTGAGGAAAAGGATGCTCATGTTCTCTTCTGTGGATCTGAGAAAAAATATAGTATTGCCATGGATTACTACACAACTTGTCTTCAGTTTTCACCAGGTCTTAGAGTCTGTATAAAATATTGGACAGTGCTGGAATTGAATGGCAACTTGACTTCATAAATATTTTGGATATGAAGCATTTATGAAAACATAGCCTCTGAAAGTTCTCACTATTCTTTACATTTTTGAGAAAAATAGTGAATGGGATACACAGCAGCAAGATCATCCCTGAAATCTCTATCCCTTTGAGCCTTGGTTTATGTTTTAAATGGCATAAATAATAACTAGACCCCCCCTGCCCACAAGCAGTGTTGTGGCAAAAAAACAGATCTGCAGCTCCTTTACAGCCAAAATAGTGTTCCCTGCTCCTGTGGCAGTAAGCAGATTTACCCTGCTGAGAATCTAGCCCCAAATTTCTAAGAACTTATGGACTTTCCTCATTTCATTCATGGCTTTCAGTTCATTGCTTTTTCTTTGTTCTTGAGAGCACAGGGTTACACAAGTTAATGTTGAAATTACTGCTATTTTGCAACAACGCATTCAAAGTCATTTCAGCATCTGCACTGATAAAGTGAGAACAGCTCATCCAGATTGGCCTCCAGGACCTGCACTCACCATTGCAAAGTTTGAATACGGAATTAGATTCGTTTAAAAAAGAGAGGAAAAAAAATTAAAAAAAAAAAAAAGATAAATCCATTGTCATTCATTCCAAAAAGGCATTACAGACTGCCGACACTGTACAGAAAAATAGGAGATGTTGACCTTTTTATTAGAGACTTTTGAGCGCTGCTGCCCTGCTGTCGGAGGTGCCTCCCCCGCACCGCGCTCCCCCGCACGCACCCGCACACGCGCCCGCTCTTCAGCTCCGTGTTATCTCAAATAATTACCCTGCGCTTCTGGCTGTCCCCAGTGACTTCTGCTGCTAAAAAAGCTACTCATTGTCGGTGAGTGAAGAGGGATTTCAAACCTGCTTCTTGTGGCCCAGCAACAGCTCTTAATTAACCACTCAGGTATTGAGCCTCCTCCTCGCCCGGCTCCCATCCATATGGCAGGAACATGTCCACAGCGATAATCACTGAAGGAAATATTGTATCAAAAAAAGGGCTCGCAGAACAGAAAGCTCCTGCAAATTATTTTTAATGATTCTCCTCTTGTGAGCCGGATTATTTGTTATTTCAAGCAGCGCCAGGGAAGGGACAAGGCAGCCCCATCTCCCTCTCCCTGCGCCAGGCAGAGCCCCAAACTCAGCCCGGGCACACGGCTGCCAGGGCAGCCCTTCAGCTGCCCAAAGAGCTGCAGTTCCCTGGGATTCTGACCATCCTTTGTTTCTGGTGCGACTCGCTTTCTACACGCTGGATGTGCATGTTTCCTGTGAGAAAGGCACTTGAAAAAACTTGACATGGACCCACACTTTCTCCTTACCCCTCGGTTTATAGTAAAGAAAACAGTGATTCGAGTTTATAAATCTAATTAAAAATGAAGTTGCATTTACATTTTAAAACCTTGCATATACCAGCATACTGTGTCAAAAGATATTATGTATGATTTTACTTTGTGACAGAAACCATTACATTTAAAAATTCATTACAGCAAGGTTAGTTAGACACATGATGGATGCAGCTTTAATCCTGCCATATATTATTACAGTTAAAATGTAAATGATGAAAAATATTTTGTGCTTATCAGCATTTATGTGGAAATGTGTTTTACAGTGATATATGGTGTTATATTTCTATTATTATGATGAGAAAGAATGAAATACAAAAAGACTAAGTGTTTATTAAAACATGGTTACTTGTGATAAAATATTCTTGTTGTACATGACTTTAAACATATTTACCAAGGGCATTTGTCCAAAACAGCTGTGAAATGTGTTTGCTATACAAATCATTCTTTGTAATTTTTTCCTCTCTGTTATATCAACTATAGCTTTTTAATAGCCTAATGTTTAAGCTATGTAAATATATTTTTATTATTTTTCATTTCAGACACGGGGGGGATGGGGACAGGCTTTGTTTACACACATGTATGTGTTCAAGTAGATGGAAGCATACATAAAAAGATAGACAGGAAATTGATCCTAGCAGAAATGCTTTTCACATTCTATCTCCTCTCGTTTCAGTCTCTCAAAGCCAACCTTGATCACAGGGAGCAGAGCTCTTTGCCAGCACAGCCCTTGGCAAGTGCTGATGTCTGAGCACACGCATGGTCCTGCTGACGGCGATGATTTAACACCTCACACAACAGAGCCCTTGACTCAGCCTTGTTCTACACCCTCCTCCTCACACATGAGTAGTGCATCACTGCATGTGAGATTCATGCCCTGGCCAGGGAACCGAATTTTTCTTTTTTCCCCAAGGAAGGTGAGTTCTCAGTTGGGCTTGCGCTTTAGAAGAACCCTGCCAAGTAAATCTGTACAGAGTTGTCCTAATTTGAAGAGTAGTAAGTTTTGCGGTCAGTATTGCGTGTTGCAAATTCCTAGGTTAAGTTCATAAAGAAATTTTAGTCCAACAGTGACCCTTCTAGAAATGTTTCTGGCACTAAGGGCCTGGTCTCTGCAGGCAAAATCCAGTATAATCTTGAATAGAACAATACAAAGGCGTAAAAGCCATTAAGTGACTTGCCTAGCATCCCACAGGAAGTCTGTGACAGAAAAGAAAATAAAAATGTGAAAGCCCTGAGACTTAGGAATTTAACCATTCTATCTGTGCATTCCCACATGTGCTCTGTGGGAATGTACACAGGATTTTCAGTGTTTTTGGGTTTGCTGTCTTGGTTCTTCCACTGACCCTGGCTGACTGCTGCATTATTCCAGTATTCATGATGATGACCCAGAAGTTGTTGTCTGACACCCTACATTAGCTCCACTTGCTATTGCTTCCATGCTGTTCCCACTATTTATTTTCTCTATGTATCTACTATAAATTTGTGCTGTTTGCTTTGCTACTTTCTATGCAGCTCGTAATTAAGAAAACAATAGAGTCAATAAACAAGTAAATTGTGTGGTTTCCATACTGTTCTGTAATTCCTTCTGTTTATATTGCTATCTTTTAGAAAAGAAATTCACTTGAGTTTGGCATGATGCAGTAATCAGGCTGAGATTACTTCCAGTTGATGATGCTGAGCCCATTTTTAACAAGTCAAATATGTTTCCTAAAAAAAAAAATATTTATGATCAAGAGCATATATGTCCCTCAGTCTTCAGTGCCTGTCTTTTAAATATGAACAGAAGCAGGAGACCTGGTGCTTGTAGTTCACTAAAGTGGCTATTTCCTTATAACCTTCCTCCTGTAACAATGTTTATTCAGTTATCAGGGAAGAAATATCATTTGTCCGTGCAGCTACAATTACCCAATTTGTTGTATAAATTATTACTTTTTTTCCTCATCTCATGTTGATGACAGAATCATTTAATAGACTTTCAGTTGCTCAAGCTTGAAAATTGGTTCCACATTCTCTCTTTTTTTTTAGTTTTCCTCCCTAGGGTGAGTGCAACGTGGTCTAAATACAATTTCCATCCCCCCTCCCTTTCTTTTTATAAAACATCTGCTTGTATGAGGATGTTGTTGTGTACATTAGCGCCGTACAGTTTAGCACCCTTTAGGACTACCTTCGTCTCTCGGCTTCCTCATTCCCTGGGCCAATCATAATATATCAGGAACTGTAGATATTTCCTATCTCAGCACTCTCCATAACTCTTCTGCTCAGCTGTCTGAAGCTGTTTTCTTTAGGAAGTCCATAGCAAGGGGGGCTGGCTGACCTGGCATCAGTCCTATTTATAAGAACAAACCCTGTTCCCCGCACACCTTTGGAGCTTTGTCATGTAGGGGTCACATCCGTTTAAATTAACCGCTACCGCGCCCGTGCGGAACACGGACACCTAACCTTTACTGTCCCCTCTACCCTTTTGTTTGAAGTTATCCAACCCAGGCAGATGATTTTCTCCAAAGCTGAGGTTACAGGATTTGCAACTGTGGCTTTGCCAGATAGTTCATTAGGAAGGAAAAAACCAGCTATTGTCACATGTACTGGATTTGTGTGTGTGTTCGTGACATGTTTATTTGTTTATTCGAAATAAACATCTGCTTTTAAATTTTTCCTCCCCTGCTGTTGCTACTGAAATAAATGCCAGTCGGGTTTGTAGGAGTTACTGTGTGGTTGGAGGAAGAAATGATGTATATGGAGCATCCATCTCATTCCCAGCCTGTGCTCAAAGGGCTTTTCTTAGAATAATGCCATTGCTGCTTCCGTGACACTGGAGATGTCACAGAGTTACCATCTGCCCACTCATGAGTCAACTGGTTGCCTATGAAATCTATTTATTTTAGTTTTAAGCCTAAGAATATTTGCTGAAAGCAGGATTATCACTTTGTAGACCACCAACAGCTGTTGAAAAGCAGGGCATAAAACTTTGTTTATGTCTTTAATAACCCACTTAATGACGGAGCAAGAACATTATTCATAATAAAATAGGCTGGCATAATCTTACTCCAGTGCATGGTGTCAGGGAATTAAGAGACATCTGCTATGCCATAAAATAACATTGTATATACTAAGTACATTAAAAACATGTGTACGCACATATGTATATTATATACATTATTTAAAATGTCTCAGTGGAATTCTACTCTTTTTAATTACATTTAACAAACAGTGAAATGGTTGAATGAGGGTATTTTTGCTTTGAATCTGAATTTTGTATGAAGTTGGAGGCTACAGTGGCAAGGGACAGGATATTTACAGTACATTTAAGACATAAAGGCAAAGTTTCAAGTTTTGAAATTGGGGTTCAAAAACTATTTTTAGCCTCCAAATAAGTGACCTAATTTTCTGAACCACAAAACATTTGTGGGCTCTTAACCTGATGAGAGTGTTGGTTGCTCAGCAACTCCGAAAAACCAGGCCAGTGTTTCAGTGCCTAAATGCAGATTTGTATTTACAATGAAGGCATCTGAATTTACAGCTTTTATCCACAGTAGTTCTAGGCATTGCTTCTGCCCCCAGAATGGAAACCCCACTGTGCTGCTGCACATGCACAGGGAGTCACTGCCTTGCTTGGAGAACTTGGAGCCAAAGAGCCCAACTCTTCCTGGAGGGAGAGGGGGAATCCTTCTCCCTGCAAGAGGCTGAGCATCGTGGCTCCCAACCAGCAAAGCATGTAAACATGTCTTTAAATTTAAGCGTGTGAGATGTAAGTGGAGCTACTTGCATCTTAAAATTAAATACATGTTTCACTAGATCAGGCCAGATGGTTTTACATGCTCAAAAGTGACATTTACAAGGTCACATAGGAAATGTTTGACAGAGCCAGGAACCGAAACCAGATCTCCCAAGCACCAACCTTGTGCCTTAAGTTTGCACCCATCCTTTTTGTTTTCTTCTTCTTTTTGTGATGACATATTACTCTTAATGCAAACAAAAATGGCAAAAAAACAATCCAATAAGGAGACAATTAACTTGTGGGTTTTTGCACTATCTGTCTGGTTTTTTGTTTTGGTTTTTTTTTTTTCCAAAAAAGAGCTGAATACCCCAGTACCACTGTTTCAGAGATTAGCACTTTAAGCTTTCCAGAAAAGCCTATATTTTTATTCACTTAAAAAAAAAAATCTTCTATCTTTCAAAAATGTAAGCAATCTGTTTTCATTTCGTAGGTGGCCAACCAAATAAAAGAAGTTATAAGTTAATAAAATTTCTATACAGATTTATATGAACTGAGTGAACTCCCCCAGTATCTGAATGTTAATCTGTTGGAAAATAGCTGCCGTGGTACTGGAATAACTCAACGTCACACAGCAGGGCACACTAACAGTAGTTCTCTCATTGACATTTTCCCCAAAGTGCCAAAATAAACATGGGAAACTACTATGGGGAAAAAGCCCAATGAATTACTGGAATGGCAACTGTGATAAATTGAAGGCAGTTTCTTCAGATTCACCTAAATCTCTGATTTCACTCATGTGCATATTTTTCTTGGTAGTCCCATCCTTGTAAATTATCTCAAATGCATTTGGTTTAGTCTGTCTTTGCTGGCTCTGGTCTTGGCATACAACTGCATTCTTTGCAATCTCTCATTGTGCCTCAGGTTTGAGCATCTCTAGCCTTCTCTAACTCATGTCCAGACCTCAGCACCACAAGAAAGTAGTCTAGATTAAATACTTTTTTCTAATTAATATTTATTGACCAAAGTCTTACTCTAAGTATGAAAAGGAAGGAAACAACGTTCTCACCTTCACATAGGACCCTCCTATTACACCAGCAAAATGCAAAAAAAAGTAAAATATGATCATGGCAGAGTAGGTTTTATGTAGTGACCTCTCTTTTTTGGCTGGCTGGGTTCTGTATTTCACTTTTGGATTTAACTGACTTCATAGAATTTGCATATCTGTGACCAGTTTGCAAAAACTCTTAAAAACTGGTATAATTTAGGTACAATTCATTTAAGTGAACTCAGTCACCTGTGGGGTCTGAGGAGCAGGATCCAATTGTTTTTCTTGAGGGTATTTAAAATATCATCAAGCTGTCTGGCTCCTCCAGACCTGAACAGGGGCCCGTGGCCAGGACACTGCAGGCTGAGCTGAGGGAACAGAGCCTGCTAGTGCTAGAGCTTTAGTCTACATGTACAACTGTTTCTTTTCTAATTTGTATCAAACTGAAGGAAATAGAAATGTAGAATCTTCCAAAAAAAAAATGTCCTCTAACTTGTTGTGCTGGTTTCTCCTTCAGGGAAGACCAACTTGTCTTATGAGCACAAAGGATCCCTGCTGAACAGCACAGAGCAGCTCCCTGTCAAGGTGTGTTTAACATCAGCTTCCCACTCCTCAGGACAGACACACATCCCACTTGTCAGGGGAACAGCCACCAAGCTGTTAATAAGGTAGTATCTGTGTTTATCTGTGGTTTAATTTGTTTTGGGTTTTTTTAACTGAACCTGAGCTACACTATATATGGGACTAGAGCAATTGTCCTGTCTAGGGAGGGTATTGCTCCTTCTCCACCAGCAGCAGACACCTATGAAAGTAGACCAGAAAAGGGTGTCTAGATGCTTCTGCTTCTATAGCACAACTTTCCAGCTTCTTGCACCCAGCAGCTCCAATTTACTGAGTCAGGGCTGGTATCCTGATTATTTTTTATAGTCTCTGATAGATTTTCTCTCACCATCCCATCCATGACTTTGCATAATCAGTTTTTAAGACCATGTAAAGCTTTGATATCCACAACATCCAGGGGCATTTAATTCCACAATTTCACTCCATGTTATGTGAACATGCACTGAGTTCTTACATTCTTGTTCCAAATAATTATTTCCATGACAGTCTTGATCTTATAAACCTTTGCTGTACCCACTTTTTGTCATCTGTGCTTTCTTCAGGCTATGGAACCATCATGAGTGTAGGTGCTACTCAGAAGCAGTCCCACATCTTTAAAATGTGCCAAATCTCTACTGGTAACTTAAGAAACAGCATTTACTTTTGGGATAAAATGGGCACTTTTTACCCTCCTCAATGACACACAGTATAAACCTGAGAAATACCAATCAAAGCAGAAATATAAAAAGCATATTAAAATCCAACACCCTTCAAATGGTAAGGAATACAGAGCTGAGACAAAGGTACTGGTGTCTCCCTGAATTCTCCATGTAGAGGAATCTCCAAAAATGGCTATAGAAGTGCACCCTTCCCATGTGTTCCCCTGTCTGGTAAATTGGGTTCAAGGCTCTAAATATCATGTGGAGCAATTCTTGGGAGTAAAAATCGAGATCTAAATATGCAATCAATCACACAAGTGGTTAAATTGCAAACTTTGAAATATTAACATGCCTAATTTTATGTGCTTCTAGCCTGCTCCTTTATTTGGGGGCTCCCTGTTTCCTGTGTACTGGGAGCACTGGAAAGCTAATGCCAGAGAAAGCACCTATCACAGCTTATTACAGAGGGTAAACAGCCAACGTTATTAGTAGATGAGCAGGAAAGGTAGATCAATATAAGGAAATACTGCTTTCATTCACTATTCCCTTTGTCACTGCCAGACCTCAGAATTTTTCAGTTCATTGATGTCAGAAAGGATTTACTTCCCTGCCCAAGGAGCTGGGGCCAGATTATTCCCAGGCTGCAGCAGATACTGATCAGCATGTAAGCTGGCTTGGGCAGCTGGGTAAGAAAATAAAATTTAAGTTCACAGCAACTTAAATACTCCTTGGGTTTATAATGTCCACATTGGTATTAGGCAACTTGGCAACAGAAGTGGCCAAAATATATTTCCTTTCACAGCCATGCCTGGTGAACACACCAGGTTGGTTAGACAGAGAGGTGTAGTGTTTTCATTAGCTGAGTGAACACCTAGCTCAGGCCAAGTCTGGAAACATTTTATTCACGGGGCTGCTCAGGGGTTAAACTCTGTTTAACATATTCACTCCCCTCCTAACATGCCATTATTTCATTTGCAGACCAGCTTCCTGCCCAGCAGCACCTAGAGCCTGTCCTTGCATACCCCCATGCTCTAATGCCCTCAGCAAGCTGTGGTTTACACCACACACACCTTCTCATCACTGTTATCACCGATGGTTTCCTCAATGGAAGTAATCATTCACATTATAACTGTTGCCAAAACCCTCTGGCACCAGAAGTGCTCTTGGAATGGAAGCCTGAAGGCATGCAAGAGCCTGAGCAGCTGTAACAGCAGCCCAGCCAGTCAGAGAGCTGGGGCTGAACCACATCGGGAAAGGCACAAGAATTCCCTGAGACAGACTGCACTCTGCTCTATGTGCACATGTAGAGTTATTCTGTGCTCAGTATCAGCCAGAGGTAGGTGCCTAGGTCTACTGCGTCCTTGCAGACAGTTCAGCTGTGTGTCAGCACATTTTAATATGTATTTGTACACAGGAATCCGTGTGTATGTGTGTGTGTGTGTGTGCTAATCTCTGCTCAGGGTTTGTACACCTTGAGGACCTCACTCCCTGTGGAGGTTAGGAGTTCTCCACAGTTCAAGTTATAAGCAGAGATAGTCAAAAATAAAGACTTTCTTCTCATCAGTGATATGACATTGTCTACCTAGTCACAGAATAAGATACAGCAGCTTAGTCTGATTTTAAAACTGTCACAGTTCAACAAGATAATGCATCCAAATAGTCCTTTGATTTACCTAGAATCTGCTCAGTGCTTTCATCTTCTCCAGGCAACCAGGCTGAGGGGCATTCCTAAAGTCCCTGGTAAGCTGGCATGTGAGGAATTCCTATTGTGGGGGTGCAGTTTATTTGAGTGGGCACATGTGAGTGCAATCATCACATTCTGGTTTCAAAGGTGACTGTAAATGTTCTAAGTCCCTTCATAGGTTTGGCTCATTTTTAGTGAGTTAAACTGACTGCATGTGTTATTTTCGTACAGTTGAATTGTGTAACTTGATTGCCTGACACAGTATCAGCAGTGTGAGGTCCTTTATGGGTCACGGCTCAGCTGAATTTTATGCATAAGAATTTCCTCATTTTTGTTCAGAACATAATTGTTCTTCTGGGCAATACTCATCAACTCAAATCTAGAAAAAAAAGAGAATGCAAAATGCAGCCAGACATCTCCAAAAGAGCCTGTTTGTGCCTTGCAATGAAGCAGAAGGAAAGTAAATCCTATCCCAGTTCCTTTGGACAGGGGCCACCCAAGCCACATCCCCCCTCAGCCAGAGCCCAGGTGGCTGATTCCTTGCCCTGATGTCTCAGGGCAGCATCCCTGTGCGGAGGTGGCTCCCTTACGCCCTGACTGGGTCCTCAGGCACTGTGCAGTGGGTGCCCACCCCCAGCACGACGCAGGTGACACCCAGCAGGTACCAGCAGGTACCAGCACACACCCCTGGGCACCATCTCCTCTCCTCTGGAGTCCCCACAGAACTGGGGGGCTGCACTCCCCCAGGCAGGCAGCAACCTTGAAACTAGGCTTGGCTCCAGGAGGGTTTGGGGCAGAGTGGCACATTATGAAACTGTGCATCAGCAAAGACAGCCCAGCTGCTTGTTAGCACTGGAAAATGCTCTGCAGCATCCAAACCCTGCAGTGCTCCAAGCTCCAGCTGACGGGCCAGCTAATTGTCAGCATGCCACTGCCTCTGCTCCCTGTGTGGTCCTGCAGAGAGCCATCCTGATGGCTGCCAGTAATGAGCAAAACTGGTGTGTTTTTGTTTTGTTTCCTTTTAAATAAACTTGCAGTCCTTAATCTAGCAGGCTGGAGTCCAGATTTGACAGCCCTGTGAGTAACGAGGTGCAAGGAAAGACAGGATGTAGAATTAGGAGGTAAGGGCTGAAGGTTGCCCCAGATTTGATCTCTGGACTGGACATGTTACATCTCTTCCCTGCCCCTTCTTCTCTTCATCCTCAGGCTTGCCATCATCCTTAGACACAGGACATAGCTCACTTACCAGGGCAATGCTCTGCCCAGCACACAGGGGAGCTCTGGGCAATTCCCCACTGTCCCACAGCCCTGTCTGGGCCATCTCATGAGCTGCTCAGGCTGGGGCACCTGGAGCTGCCCACAGCTCTGCCCCTGGCACCTTGCACCCACCTCTTTCTCACCTCACCTTGAGGAGCAGCATCAAGCTGTGGTTCAGCTTGTTCAGATGCATGCATGGGAGGGATACATGCATATCTATAGAGATCTATACAGGCTGAGGGATAATTACAAATATTAAGTCATTTTAAAACAGCAAGGTTCAAAATAAAGGTAAAATATTCTTCTATATATTTTACACACACTTTCTCTGTTCCTCTGTGTCTCCCTTTCCATCAGCTGATCACATGACTAGTTTTCTTCACCTGCAAACTGCATTTTTGTTTTTCTACTATCTACTAGAAAAAATAACATCCACCCAAAGTGTTTGTTTCCATGAGGCTGGTACATTGCACGTTTGTTTTCAGTAATGACAGTGGGTTAGTGTGCCTTCACTTCTATTTAATATTCTGTATCTTGACTATTTACAATTGTAGCACTGCAGAGCAGAGAATTCTTA
>NC_046231.1:11250690-11378190 GCF_009819885.2 Catharus ustulatus | reverse complement strand
TTCATGGTCTTGAACAAACCTCATATGAGTCCTGGTGCATAACATTAGCAAGGCCTGAATAGCTGGTACATAAAACCTCTGCAGGGGCTCAATAACCTGGTCATGAGCCCACAGTTAATGAACACTTTTCCTGAAATGTCCAGTGGCCTCTCCACTGGCACTTCAGGCAGGATTTCTTCTGCTCCTCTCAGGTGAGGAAAAAGCTGTCCACAATTCCACCCACACTAGGAAACCAGTAGCCTTGACATTTTGCCATCAATGTCAGTGTGGCCAGAGTTTGACCATCATTTTAATAGTTGAAGAAAAAAACAGATGCCTCTCTTTTTTGTTGCTGCCCTCCTGCAGCCAGTGGGTCAGTCATTCCTTGGCTGCAGAAATGTACCTTCCAAGTCAGCAGGTTACAATCATCATTGTATTTGCAAGCCTGTATTCCCATTCTGGATCTAAATAAGTTCTTAGGTAACTGGAAACACTCACAACTAATCACAGCCAGGGTGAAATACAAACAACCAAAGGAGTCTCATCCTGGCTGCAATGCAGACAAGGAGGAAGCAGCAGCAACCTGCAGAGGAGCAGCTTCTGCTGTGTGATTTGAAGCCCATGCTGTGTTTAGCAGGCAGCCCTCACAGGGTGCCACTGTCCTCTTCATCCCTTGGCAAACTCTACCTTTTAGTCTTTTCAGACTGGGCACTCAACAAAGTCTAGGAGAATTAGCTGTCTACTGCTATCAGAAGCCAAGAGGATTTGGATATCCAGCACTGCTTGGCTCCTTTGCAACCCTCAACTTCAAACAGTTTTTCAGTATTTCATGGCATTGTTTGCTAGAAGAAAAAAAAAAATCCCACCAACCAAAAAGAAAATCAATTTGTAAAAAAATAGAAATAAGACAGATGTCCTTTCCATGCCCTGCTATCTATGCAGAAACTAGCCAGGTTGCTAAGGGTTAAATTTGTTCCTGAGTTGGCCCAATCACATTCCTTTTTGCCTTCTTATTAGGTTAAATAAATAGAAACTTCTTGCAATATCCATCCATAACGATAAGCAATTCCCACTATAATGGAGGTCTAATATATAAATTCAGCCCACATCAGTTTTGTGTCAACTAGCAAAAACAGAAACAATGGAAACTAGACAGTCATGGCTCTGCATAGGTCAACAACCAAGGTTATCTGTATTCAATTACTGGTATCTGCAAACTTGCATACTGTCAGCTGATCATAGACTAAATGAAAACTTATCATGCACAGAGGCAGCAAATACATTTATTTGAAGCAGGCATCATATTAGTTCGCTGGTTCGACTGTGGTTAAGGGGAAAAAAGGGGTTATCAGTCTTTTGGGAAATTCTTTCAAATATAACCTGCAGCGAATATCTAAAATTGGGGATTATCTATGCTATAAATCTTTGTTCAAAAAGTAGAAAAGGAACAGAAATTGCTCTGTAGCCCTCTAAGACGATAAATTATATTATTTAACAATAGATAAACTTAGGGCACCTTTCCTGTGGTCCAGCCCTATTGTGAATTAAGCTTTAATCTGCTTCACCTCAACATCTGTTCGGTGGAACCAAAGATCTGGCTGTATTGGACACAGACAGTAATTTGTTTGTTAACTGCTTCTCCGGAACAATACATCATTTCAGAAAACAAAGCATACTAACACAACGCATATTTATCTGTTTCCTCTATCTGTGTTCCTTTTTCCATAAGTGCAAGTTCAGGCTTTTGAAATGTTTTCCTAGAGATAATTTGTGATGCTGTTAGATTCATAACCCTGGAAAAATAGATTATTTCTTTTTCAAGGTTTTTTTCATCTTTGACCAACAGATGTTCTGTTCAAAATCTGAAAGTACTCATGATGTATGTACTAGCAAATTATAATTGTTAACGCCCCTGTGGAAGGAAAATGTCAAATATTTTCTATCAGTAGACTGTTTGGAAACAAAGGCATTTGCTTCACAGAAGTTCACGTGCTCAATCTTCCCATACGGCTTTTCCAGCGGTCTATTCAGTTCAACATTTAACATTTTATTTGTTTTTAGAAGAGGAAGTGAAAATTAACTACACAGAAACAAAAAATAAAACATAAAAGCCAGGCCATCCTGTATTCCATTGTAAAATGACACTCCAGTGCATTTCAGTGATACAAAGGTGACCACAGAAACAAGTCTGTGATCCAGTGCCAGCATTTTACCACTGCACACCAAGGTGGCACTCGAAGAATAAAAAACATCTGGGACCGTGATGTAGATAAATGTCCAAACATATGTCTTCTAATGAGAGCTCTCCACCCCCATGGAGACTGGCTGGACAACTTTGGTAAAAACCATATTTACCTGCAAGTCTCCACCTCCACCTCTCTCTAGTGTGACATACAGCATTTGTTCATACTTCCCACTATTATTTTTAAAGGTGAGATTTATCCTCTATTGAAGGGGCTAAAACCTCTTTGCTAAAACATCTCTTTTCCTCTCTTTCTTTTAACTTGAAACAAGAAAATCACTACAATTTTCAACAATAGCAGGGCAAGCTCTCTGCAGAGCTCTCCTGCAGAAATCTCTTAAATCCATACCCTGACAGCCCTTGTATGCCATCCTTGTATTGTGTAATATTGTGTTGTGCTGTAGTGTCTTCTACTCTAGTCTATATCTCATTGAATTATTTTATCTCCCTCCTCATAGCATTGGGTGTGTCCAAGCCCCTCACAGTGCTGTACAAAAGAATAAGACTTATGTCTAACACATGCAGTCATGATTTGGGGAATCAATCTCTATACCACCAAAATTAATTCTGTTCTGCATCTGTTTCAGAGAGCAAGCCCCACGTGGACTGGAACTTCCTGGCCCTCTCTGCAGCCCCTTGCCCTCTCATTGATGCACTGACCATAGGAGATGCAGGTTACCTCCTTTTACCTGGCTACAGGGCTAACAGTAAAGCATCATTAAAATGGGAAAAATCAGCCATGCAAATGAGCCAGAGAAATGGCTGCCAACCAAGGCAGAGGAACTTTTCCAAGACTGAACCATATCAGGCAGCAAGTTAGTAACTGTTTTGTGGATTCATTTGATGAGATGATAAATATGATAAGAGGGCACCTGAGGTGTTACACAAATCAGGAGAGACTGAGAATCCGTGTTTCTGAGAAGTCAGAGGCAGGAATTTGTGTCTAGAAGAAGAATTGTGACCTACTTAGAGGAATCTGACTTAAGCCCCAAATAATGTTCTTGCTCAAGCATGAATTACAAGCAGCTGAAGAAAGATGAGCTTTTGCACTTGTGCCCTAGCCAAGTTTGCCCACATCTAATGAGCAGAAGTACAACTCGGTGCCATTTTGTATTCCCAGGACGTGGTGCAGATGGAGAAGCTGCTCTGAATGTGGGTCCAGAAGCCATTCACCCACTCCTCCAGGCACTCCACACATCCTTTCTCATGCCTCTCCTTGCAGAGCCTGGAGGTGGAAAGCATCAGGTTCAAGCACAGAGGGAGCAGTGGTAGCTGTGAGAAGCAACCTTACAAACTGGAACCAGAGCTGGCAGCAGTGCCAGGGCATTGGGCATGGATCAGGCTGGAGAAAAAGCATTAACAATTCCATGCTCAGAAGCCTGGAGAGTGAGAAAGCAGCAGTCACTTGTGGAGGGAGGGGAAATGCTAAGCTGCCACACATAAACTCAGGTACGATAGTCTCAGTACAGAAAAATTCCCAGGGGCAAAAAGATGGTGAAAATATGGGTCTTGGTTCACCCCCATGCTGGGCGATGCCTCGCTGCGTGTCAAGTCTGGGCAGATGCTTTGTGTGTTGTGTTATTTGGGCCAAAGTCCCACAGCAAAAAAAAAACTGAGTCCAAATTGAAAGATGCTATGAGTCAGTCTTCTGATGAAAGAGAGGAACGTGATGTTGGGGCTGGCAAACATGATAGTGCTGTGGGATTAAAAGAGAAAAAAAAAAAGAAAAAGAAAAGCCCTCAGAGAAAGGGTATGCAAATGATGGGAAAAAGAGCAAAAGAGGACATTTTCTCCAGGGATGCTATATCCCTGCCTTCCCTTCCCCCAGAGGGTCGTGGGTGAACTCATCAAGTCAGGATCCAGAAGAATGCAAAGATTAATAACTGAACTATCATATCGGCCTCCACAATAGAAGTGTTTTAGTTGGGGTTTGAGGCTGCCTGGATCTGACCTAAGCATATCCCTGAGAGGTGGGAGAGCCCTGGGTGCTGCCCAGCCAGGCTGGGCAGGTTATGAGACATGGCCCAAAGGCTACCCAGGAAACAGCTGGACCCACCTGGCACCACACACACTGTCCAGTTCACGTTTTAACCAACTCCTACTATCTGCAAAGCAAAACTAAATGCTGGCATTGGTACTGCCTGGAAAGGGCAAGGGGAAAGCAGGAATTGCACAGAGCAGGGGAAATTGCAGACTGTGAAGGATAGCTGAATGCTATGTGCTTTTGATTAGCAAAATAAGTGTTTTCTACAGCAAAGGCCTCACATTTAAAGACACCATTTTAACTTGGCCCCAGCAGCACTGGCAATGCAAGTAGGGTAAAAGGAGCAGTAGAAGAGGTGGCTGTTGTCAGAAAACGCTTCCTGGAAAATATTAAAGTTCTCTTGAGGCATGTAGAAAAATTCCAGAATACTGTATTACTATTGTTATTATTATTACCCTTGATCTTTTGGAAGGTGAGGATGGAGTATATGCAGTTTTAAAGAACGAAGACAAGACATCTGTAGCCTTTAAAAAGAAAAGCACAAAGGCTGCTAGGCTCTCCTTACAACATTTTTAATTATTTTCCTTAAGTTTCCCAAATAAAAACACATTGCATGGAGCCTCACCCAATAAAACTATGCGGGTAAATGCAATACCCATTGTCTAATCAATATCATATTGCTCATGGCTTTAGCTTGTTCAATAGCTGAGCTCATTGACTCCTGAGTTGCACCTTAGGATGCCAATATCTGCTCAATGTTGGACAAACTGCATTTGTCATTCCCTGTAACCGAGTTCTTTAATCTCATTAATAACCCACAGATACTGAAACACAGTTTTGAATGAGCTGGCTGGGCTCTGCCAGGTTTCCACGTGTGCTCCAGCTCAGGGTCATGTGCTGTATGTTAAATAAGGCTTATTGCCCTGCAGAGGCTGCAGCCCTCCTGTCCCACTGCTCCTCAACCCAGACACCCACAAATGGCACAAACTGCAAAAAAATAAAAGCCAAGAGGAGCCATCAGATAGGGAGAATCGTGTCTGTATTTAGTGCACCATAGCCCCCATACCATATTATCTGTGGTGGCCTCAGCCCCGAGCATGGGGGAGGCAGGAACACCTCCTGCTCCCCACGCCTCATCCTCTGCTCGCCTGCATATGGCAGAGAACCCACGTGCTCCAGCCCCACAAGTGTGCATCAATAAATTATCTTCATTGGAAACACATTGCAAACAAAATGCAAATGGCAAGAAAGTGCTTGTTCTCAGAGGTCTGTCTTGAGAGTTCATCTACCCAGATTATAAACACTTGATAAGCATCCTGGTTTTCAGGCTAACTGTCTGTATGGCAGATCCCAGGACTAGGCTCCTGGGATTTCAAAATGTATCATGAAATAAAAACAGCTGCAAGGGAAACTCATATGACTAGGATAGGTGCCATATAGCAATTAACAGCCAGAAGTTTTGATCTGGAAAATCACATTTATTTTAATTGCTTCACTGTTGTGTTCATAAAGAATTTGGCTCATTTGATTATTTTCCTTATTAGATATACTACTTAACTTTGGAACAATGTAGTCATTAGTTCCATTGTTCGGGGTTTTTCATTGCACTGAAATGAATGACAGAGACATGTTCTGCAAGGAAGATTGTTTATAAATATTTATCATAGCCTTAACAGATATTTGTGTAATCCATCCTAATTTTTCTAGCACATAATTCACCAGTTATTTAATCTGTTGTGTGATGAGTGACAGTTCCTTAACCTTGAGTTCAATAAGGCATTAAAAGTGTGTGATCTCTTATCACAAGAACAAAGCAGGAGAGTAACTCATCTCTTTTATACATTCCTGTGAAAACTGGCATTCTCTCAATTTTCCTTTAGCAGGCTGTTTAAAGGAGATGCACGTGTCTGAGCACTCTCACTTCTGCCATTCCTTTCTGAATTTTGCCTCGACACCATGGCATGGATCAGGCGTGGCTCCAGGAGTGGGGTGGGGTGGGGTGGGGTGGGATGGGATGGGATGGGATGGGATGGGATGGGATGGGATGGGATGGGATGGGATGGGATGGGATGGGATGGGATGGGATGGGATGGGAGTGGGGGTGAGATGGAGTGGGAGCAGGGCTGGCATGAGGACACGCGTGCCCAGGCACGGCGGCTGTGAGCGCACCTGAGAGAGGGGCTGGGACCATAAAATATGCATAGGCCCTTCTGCAGCAAACGAATCTGCTTAATTGAAAGGAATCGGGAGGTGAAAAATGAAACTTGGCAGTTCAGCTTCGCTCCACCATTTGGTGGTTGTTGTGGGACTCCAGCAAAGGGAGCTATCACTGCGGGCATAATTTACTTGATTTTAAGGATCCATATGAATTCTGGCGACATACCAAGTAGCCATTAGCTATGAGGAGTGTTTCCCGATGCTCATTTGTTTTCCATGTGTGAATTTTCACTCTTCCAAACTTTCTTTAGAAAAAAAAAGTACTTTTTCTTCATCAATTCCATGTGGAAAATAAAACAAAAATACAGATAATAAATTATTCAAGGAACACAACCGATTTTTTTTTAATGGAAAAATACTGGTTCTAGAATCAAACTGGCAGCTTGCTTTGATTTTGATAAGCGTTAAGTTTTATGTTAAGTGTTATAAAATGATATGCTTGTTCACATACTCCAGCATACTCTTTCTGTGCAAATTATCCTAAATAGGGTAACTCAATAGCAAAGTAGGCGGGTTTATAATGCTATTACTATTAGAAAAATACCCTTAATGTGATACATATGCAGGATGCTATTACATCAGTAGGCTGCATTTATTAAGTATGCAGAAGCAGCCCTGTGGATCAGAGCAGAGATGCTGGGTCTGTAACACATGTAACTTGGCTTAGTCTTGGGGTCAAAATCTGTTAATGCAATTTTCTGCATAAGAACAAGAATTTAAAATCCATGTGGTTTTAATGATACATTCAAGATTGGGGGGTGTATGGGGGTGTGTTGATTTTGTTGGATTTTTTTATTTGTCCTACTGACATTAAATGAGAAATTTTGTGAAATTTGTGTGTCAGACACTGAAGCTAATCTGTCCAATAAGACAAATTTAAAAAAAAAAACCTTTCAATTTATTTGCTTGAAAACTTTAATTTTGGTCAAGTCATGTTTCAAATTAAAAATATCATTAGTGATAATTTGCATTTACTTATTGAAGCATTACATGATAAACCAGAACCATGTGTCAAAATGTAACTCTCATAAAATAAGTGCACTGAGATAAAGGGACTTCAGAGATTTAAAAAATCAATGTGACACTCAAGACATCTAAAAAGTGTGCTTGCCTTTAGAAAGGGAGTGTTTCTATTTCAAATAATTAATATGTTTTGGTTTCTTCATTTTTGTGGTCTTGTAGCAAAGCTTATATCTAAGGCACTGTGTTGAACATGCATATTTTGTACTGAGCTCTAGTTTGTGTCTATTTAACAGCTACTCACAGCTGTCTCTGCTTTGAAAGTTTTGGGATAAACTTTCTTCCTGCACTCCAGTTGATACAAAGCACTGATATTATTTTTAGTGGCTCTGCCCAGGCCAGGGACCAGCCAGCTGCTGCCCATGGCACCCAGGAGTCCCTGCACACTGTGCCACCACTGCACAGCACAGCACACCTCAGGGAGGCTTTTCCTGCTGAAGGGAAAACCTGCAGCTCATCTGGTCAATATGTAGATTTCTCTTTCAAGATTTGCTGCTAATTTAACTGTGCAAAACACTCCTGACTCACTAGAATGCTAGGAAGTAATGTAAAAATTGCAATTTGCCTTTTTCTTGGTAAACTAAGGAGAAGGAAAGTGTGAGTTGTTGCTAACAGGTCTGGGTCTGGAAAGCTTTCATCAGAGTGAATAGGAAGCACAGGACAGGGAAGGCTTCTTGATTTTCCTTACTCAAAAAGTTAAGAAATAGTGTGTTAAAGGAAGACTGCTTTCACAAGGTCCGTGTTAGACCTCTCTAGCCATTCAAAATTCAAACCATAGAAGCTTCTGGTATCACCCTGCTGGGGATGAAGCACAGAGGAGCACACCCCAACAGGTCTGCAGCACCCAGGGCAGGACATGGCCATGGCTGAGGGCTCAGGCACAGCGAGACAGAAGTGCAGCAATCAGGTGCCCCACTCAGAAATGCAAAGTTTATTGCTGTAACAAGCAAGACAAAAAAGCACATTTTGAAAGCAAGAGGCAGCATACACTGACAAGAGGATGTAAGTCCCCTTTGGTGTGGAACAACAAATAATCACCACCACTTGCCTCCATGTCCAGGGAGCACACCAGCACCTGAGCAGTCCACCAGTATATGTAGGATAATGTATTTTATGTATTTTATATATTTTATCTCTGTACGTACTAAAGAGTTCTGCTGACCATGTCTCTTTTCCTCTGAACTGGAATTTTAAATTTAAGGGGTTTTCTTTGACCTCACTAATTTACATGCACCTGGTGAGATGTTCTAACCAAAGAGCCTCATCAGATCTCCTGTGCAGAGCTCACTGGGGGCTGAAGGTGTGCATGTCCAGGGCATGAGCTCAGCAGCTGAAGTTACATCAGGGATGGTGAGGAGTGTGAGTTGCCAGGTGGTGAGAAATTGTGTGCTGGGTCTCACCATAACATGTATGGAGTGTACCTCTCTACCTGCATAGATGTACCTAGAGAGACAGGATTTACTGTACACACATACATGTGTTTATACATTATATACCCACCTGGGCTGTAGTTTTGGTCCTGGCACCCTTGTGCCACATTCTGTTTGACTCTGTGATGATGATGGACTCTTCCATGGGGTTAATTGTGGCTTTTGGGAGAAGAGGTTGTTCTTTTTTTAAAACTCTGTTCCTGGACACAGCTCCTTGAGCTTTCCACAATTGAATGGTGTACTTATATGACTAACACTACTAAGCTACTTTTTGACACTTTTGACATAAAAACTCTCATTTCATTGACTGTACCTACAAAATACTTGTACAAAGTTTTAATTATACACCTAGCAATTAGGATATTAACTCAAATCATTATATATTATCTTCTAATCTTAATATGTGTTAATGGCAACTGCAACAAAGAGAGATGTGCATAAGAAATTAGAATTAATTGCTCTGTAGTACAGATGACTTATGCTCTTCCAAGAGGCGAGCTGGTGCTGGGAGAGGCAGACTCATTCCCAGCAGGCAGAACTTTTATACAAAGAAAATGGAACTTGGGGTTTTTTTAACAACTGTTCCTTTTCACTTTCTCAGTGAACTCCATGCCTCTGTTTAATGGTGCAGCAGGCCTGGCTTTCTCCAAAGTTTCATTCCTCTGGCTTGCAATGCCAGAACTATACAACTGTCTGTGTGAATAAGGCATTTTCTCTAAGAACAGGCCTAATGGTTAGAGTCAGTCTTCCAGATGGGCTGTAAAACTCTTTGAAACCACTCCACTCAAAGGATATTATACTCCTGAAGCTGTATGTTTGTTTTATTATAAACAGAGATTCCTAAGTACAAAACATAGAAATGCTGCCTACTTCTGAAGCAAACTGACATGTGGAGCCGTGCTAGATCTCAGCTGAAACAAAACTTAATTTATCACTCCCTAAATATCAAAGGAGCTTGAGGAGGAGCCATATCACATTTGGTCTTTTCAACAGAAAGACATTGTGGGTGAATGAAAAGCCCATGTAGTTTTCCTTCACTATCTGACTGATAGGCATGGGGTGGTGTCCCTCCAGCCAATTCAGCCCTTCCCATGTCCAGCCCTGCAACCCCAGCAGCAGCTCTGCAGGATGAGTAGCATGCTTGACACTGATTTTTCTCTTCTCATCTCCTCAGAGAGGGCCCTGTAGACCTCAGTGCTGAGCTGGAGACGTGTAGGGGGGTGACAGGGTGAGCTGCTGGCCGTGGGTGCAGCAGCTCCCAGGTGCTCACCTATGCCAGGACATGCTGCCAACACCATCCACTCCATCAGCACCTCATGTCAGCCCTAACAGCCACACAGCCACTGAAAGGCCTGGGTTGGAAGGGACCTTGAAGATCACCTTGTCCCAAACCCTCTGCCAAGGGCAGGGACACCTTCCACTATTCCAGGCTGCTGAAAGCCCCATCCAACCTGACCTTGAATATTTCCAGAAAAGGGGCAGGCACAGTTGCTCTGGGCATCCTGTACCATCCTGCACCATATCCATTCAGAATATTTATATATATATATATATATATATATTTGTATAAAATGGTCCTTTGTACAACTTTTGTCCATTGAAAGACCAAGCAGTCTGCCTGAATTTGCCAAACCAACCAATCTAATAATTCTCTCAAGAAGTAGAGAGAAAATTCAACATGTTTCTGCACCATGCAAGTACCATCAGCCCTTTGGTGGGAACAGACTTTCTAGCACTGTTGGCCTTGTCCTCTTCCAGGGTGTGATTCTCCTGCCTGAAGTCAGTAATAAAGGTTCTCCCCAAAATGTCACACTTGGGCTGATTTCCAAAATGTGCCATGCACCTGAATGATGGCTGCTCAGGAGAATCCATAGCGAGATGGGAAGAGAAGAGCCAGCTTCAAGCAGCCACTGTCTACTGTCACTGGTGTATTCCTTGGAAACATGAGAAACTGGAATTGTCCCTGAAAAGCACAATAACCATCCCCATTATGATTTGCCAGACACCACCCATAAGAGAAAAGCTAAGTGGACTTTTTAATCTGAATTTGTACAGGCTTTTCTGCCATTCTTTAAGTAGATTCATTATTATTTTTTGCCCATAATTTGTATAAAGTACTTAGCATTCAAAACAGATCCTTTTTAACCTTTTACCCAACTTAGCTTTTTGTACTTCTTTTTTTAAAAAAAGGGGGAGAGATGGAAAGGGAGAGAAACCCTTTAAGTACCCTGGGCCTGGGTTCCTTCAGTATGCAGGCTGTAAATGTTTTACTTTGATTTGAGATACATGACAATAAATTAGGGGACATTTATCAAAGCTGCTTTGTTGCATTGCTGACAAAAGCTGCTTTTTGCATAAATTACTGCATTATACAAATACACTTAGCAGGATCCTGTTTCTTTGATGTTGGTGGAGGAGATTTATGTCCAATGGAGTTTTTATTTATCTGCCCTGTTCACCTCAACAAGGGCAGGACATATTCCTCAATTAGTTCCATACCCCTAGAAATGACATATATATCTCACAACTAGAAGCAGAGAAATTTAAACAAAACAAAACAAAAAAGCACAAGTGCACTTTTTCTGGCAAGTCTAAACTACTGTGCAGTGTAAAAAGTAAATATTAGGCTGGAGCTGTGGCTTTGAAATCTTTGTTCTCAGACTGCTTTGAAAGCTATTTAAGTAAGCTAATTTTGACAAAACAATATTCCCTTTGCAGAAAAGCTTTTCTAGACTTCATTAAGAGACTAAGTAAATACGAGTCCTTTTCAACAAATACTTGATAGCCGAATAAGTAGGTTAAAAGAATAGATTCCCTGGGCGGTAATCCTCTCTGGAACTGTATTTATGCTAAAATCTCTTCCGATGAATATCTAATAAACTAATGAAGGCCATCTTAGGCTAAATGGTGAATTAGGGTGGTTAGAAAGGAACTTGTCAAATGAATAAATTGGCTAAACAGTTGCACTACTTAAATGAATATAGAATCTCTTGAACACCATTTCTGAGTGCTATTCTTCTGTCACTCACCGTCTCCATACCTCAGTCCACACGTAATTTATTTTGTTCCTGGGTCAGGGGTTCAAATGCAGCCCTATGTGGCCACTAAGAACTGTTGCTGTACAATGGCCTGAGATCATTCCAGAGAACCCTTTTCTGCCTCATAACTCAAAAGAAAAAAACCCAAAAAGCAGAAGTTTACCATTGCCCTGTATATTTATACATATATACATAATATAGTTTGTAAATATATATTATATATAATGCATATATATCTATACACATATATAGTGTTGTCTGTCAGTCTTTGGCATATTTTTTAATCAGTGCCAGAGTATCACTGAGCTGCACCATGAAGAAGAGGTGATCTGGAGTACTGGAGACTACAGCTTACAGCCCCAAAGTTGTCAGGGCCTAGGATAACTTTAAAGCTTTGCCAGTGAGGGAAAGAGCTGATGCTGAGAGGGCTGAATCAGCTCACACAGATGGTTTTGGAGCATTGTCCTCCACATCCTTGGAGAATCATTCCCCAAAACTAGAGTGAAGCCCCTACCTCTCTGCAGCACTACACTGAAGTAAAAGGTTCATAATTGGCACCTCCCATGTTTCACCGTTTCTTTCCTGGCCTTTGCCATGCATGTTTTGATCAAAATATTTGTGTCAGAAGGACTTCGAGCATTTGTTCATTCTTGTCTAAGAAACTACTGAAAGTTTTCAATTCATATTAAAAAAAGCTTTTCTAAAAAAATTAAAATATTTCATTAGCAAACTCTTGCATTGCTTGAAAGATGCTCTTACATGTTAACAATTAGGATTTTTAAACTGGATCACACTTTTAAAAAACACTCTAGAAAAAGTCCTCTGTCCTTTCCCCTCCATCCACACCCAAGATTTAAAAAAAAAAAAAAAAGTGAGATCCTTTGAACATTTCATGATGGTATGATGGCAGGAAAACAATAAAATTATACAAAAATACATTTTCATTATTCAGGCAGCTCTGGGGAACGTATTCCACACAGTGCATTTCAATGATCCCAGACAATGAATTACTATCATAATTTGTTCTTAAAGTCTGTTTAATTGGCTTACTTAGCCACCTGTTCAGCGTAGTTACCATGAAAACATGGTAAGTGAATTGGTTTTGCTAAATTTCTGAGTGCCAGCCTTTCATCCTTCATCCTGCCTCCTTCACCCATAAAGTATCGAGCAATGCTTAGCACAGATTTAAAAATAGTGTCATAGCCATGCAACACATATTTTAGCTAATCAGGAAGGAACTGAAAAGTTATAACAATGCTATGCTAATCGCGGCATTTACTCACTGTCAGCTCTGCCTGTTCCTGGGTGAGTGTCAATTTGTTACATCCCACTGCACATATAATAATGGGGAAAAGGTAAAGAATGATATGCATGCTTAATGTATGTAGGGAGATAGATGCTACACACTCCTCCAGCCAAATTACATTGCATCACATGAAGAAGTTCTGAATAAAGGAGTAAAATTGTGAGAGGAAATTCAGCCAAGGACTTTGAAACTGTGGTCCATTCTTTTAAAAAAATTTTAAAAATTAAAGAAAGAAAAAGCAAGCAGAGTCAAAGGCATGAACTTCCATTTAGCAACACTCACCACATTAAAAGAAAAAGTTATAAGGCTCTGGGGCACCCTTTGTTGCCTGCCATGAGTCAGATTGCTTTCCTTGAGACCAGTGTAAAGTATGTTTTCAGAACAGCAGATTCTGAGAAGGAGAGGGGTTCAGCAGCAGAGCATAATTAGCACTCTCTAAAACTGGAGCTACAGTGTAAACAGCTCCAGTCTTCACTGCACAAAGCAAACAAACAATCCCAGCTGAGAATTCCCTGGCAGGAACCGAGCAAATACGGCCCTCGCTGCTGACTGCTGTTATTGCTATGGTTGCTTAATCAAAACAGACAGCAGCATGTAAAAATGTAAATATTTGATATTTGTTAATACAGTCCTAAGTTATTGCTCTGGCCTGCTGGTTTGGTTCCATGCATCGGGATCCTCGTGCAACTCGCTCGTCATACATTTCAGCAGAGGAATATTTTTAAGAAGCCATTATCTAAACTGCTGATGTAATAAGGCACTGGTATATGAAATACACTTAATAACTCAACTTCAGTTATTTATTGTGAACGAGGGTGCATTCTCCTTGATTCCATTTCCCAGCAAAATATAAGTGGAGCTTTCATCATGAGTGCTTGAATTTATGGCAAGCAGACCAAGTGACATTAAGAAAGCCACACAATCCCTTCATTCAGGCTTTAATAAGGAAGCCAAGGAAAAATTATCCAAGCTGGTTTGCGGGTGACAGCACAAGAACTTTTTGGAGTCAGAAAGTTAGCACGGAGGCTCCCTGTCAGCCCATTAAAAAGCAAGGTTGGCATTCCCAGATATTGGAACCATGTGTGCAGAGGAATTTTTCTTCTGGTAAGACATTCCAAATATTGTCCCAGAGCCAAACACTTCGGTGTTAGACTAATTTAAGCAGTATGTTGGAATCAGCTCTCAGGACTTTGATCATATGGAGATCGTTTGTTACAAATTGAACTAACCCAGTCTCTATTTCTGGTGGATCAGAACTATGGATTTGTTGAATTAAATGCCTCATTTAATGCAGTTTGCACATGAAAAGAAAGCTGCACTCAGGAATCTGATAGTGAATTTTTCACCTAACCAACAGGTCTACTTTTTTATTACTTTTAAACCTAATCCATACTCAGTCCACACTGTTCTTAATAAGCCCGAGGCTGTTTGGAGTGAAGGTTTAAATCAGCTCGTATGTTATGGGGGGAAAGCATCACTGAATTATCAAACCGTGTAATAAGGAACACATTTGAATCCAATTCTAGAAATAATTTTATGAAGAAAAATAAATTAGTCCTCGGTTGTTATTTACCATCCAAATAGCTCAGTGCTCTTTCATGACAGCAGTGGACAGAAAGCTGAAAAATGATTTTGCAGACATACTATTTTCTCCCTGCTTCTCATTGCTATCCCCATTTTTGCAGCTGAACTATTGTGAGGGTTAAAAGTGCACAAAATAAAGCATTTCCACATATGGCTGCACTTTCTTTTCATTTCTTGAAGTTATAATGTCTTTAACTGTTGATAATGATATTATAAACTGTCATTTAGTGCATTTTGAGTATATTAAATACATGAACAAAAGATGTGTGGTTCCAGCTGGACTCTGATCAGAAACACTGAGATCTGATTCACTGAAACTGCAGATAGCAACGTGCAGAGCTTGTGAGGAGCCTTGTGGAACAGGTAGCAGTTGCAATAGTAACAGAATAAAATAATTGATTGAAATAAAAGAACCTGACAGCAATTATTTCTCCATTGGATGAAACAGAGAAATGGGTACCTAAGTGATATCTAATGGAAGAGTCATTGGCAGGCTGCTGCACAGTGGACTGACACAGGGCTTGAGTATATCACAACTCTCTGCCTTGGGGAACTCAGGATTTACACTGTTTTCAACACATTTTCATCTGGAGTCTCACACAAAATAAAAGCAGGAACACCAGCAATTCCCAGGGACCCTTCCTCTCAGTCCCAAGGGAATCCACATAACAGAGCTGACATGGAAGGAAATGGGAACACTGCTTTCTGCCCAGAAGGGGCCACATGAATCTCTCCAACCTCATGGCTTTGAAGGGACCCTAAAGCTGGAAAGCTCTGATATATGGATATCATTTTTTAAGACATCTCACTGTTTTACTGGCTTAGCAAAGAGATAATATGCCATGGTATATGCAGCCTCAGCCCCTTGGTGCTGTTACAGGCATATCCAGCCACTACAGCTGGAAAAGGAGCTAACCAAAAACCCAGAAAGGTGAAATCACTCTCCAGACACGAGCCCTGAGCAAGAATTATCAAGACCTTATTGGGTTTTAGAAGACAGGAACAGAGCATGGCATGACCCTAAGCCTGACCAAGGCAAGCTCAATCCCCAGTTTAGGCTGATCATGGTGCTTCCATTGCATTGAGCTCCATGGGAACCATCCTGAGCCTCCCCTGTGCTTACCCAGGCCGTGGGGGATGATGGTGAGCTTGGCACAACCAGTGTAGAACACCAGCCAGGAGAGGGAAGCAATAAGGGGTTTGTGTGCTCCAAATCCCATCCTGGGGCGGGGGGAGGGAAGGATCTCCCACGGATTGTCCATTCCAACTCCCACTGCATGCACAGAGCAGAGTTCATTCTGCATAAAGAGAAGGGAAACTGCTCCTTTAGGGAAAAAAAACCCAAAACAACACAAACAACAGTTATCTAGCAGATACTGATTTATACACACGCACACGCGTTTATATATGTTTTTTATTGGCAAATAAAGAAAGATCAGATCTTTAATGAAATCAGGATGGGTTTGGGAGGTGAACTTGAGCTGAACTCCCCAGATTTTCATGGGACTTCAATTAAAAGGGTTTCAGAGGAGTTGCTGAAAGCCAAGCACTTGCCATTGAAAGCCTAATTTAAAATGAGAAGCATTTTTGCACCACATTTCTCAGTGAAATTCTATCCCTGATCCTCATTATATACTTTTTTCTTGAACAATATTTTTTTTAGATAAACCATGTGACAATGTATATAAATTTTATCCTCAGGTGTTATGACCAGTGCACACGTAGTGGCTACAGTGACTAAAGAAACCATCATTATTGTGCAGAAAATCACTCTGCCCTCTCCACTCTAAAACTAGTGGTGAAATTTCAGTCAGAACTTGTTGTCATGTATGATATATAAGGATTTAGATATCTGGTAAATACTAGGACTAGCAAAAAAATGTGGTTTGGGGGAAAAGGAGTGAAATCTAACTTCAAAACAAAACAGAAGAACATAATTAAAAATAAAGGTGGTTGTTTAATTTCTGCTTACCAGCTTATTCTCCTTCAATCCCAAGAATACAAGGTAAATACACAGACTTATTTTAGGGCCCTTTTCAATACCAGTGGAATCACACAACTCAATCTTTGAGCTTTGCCTTCAAAACATATCCCTTGCTTGACAAGATGCACTACAATTCAATCTGAACATCAACTTCTGGGTGTGGAAACAAACTAGAGATTGAAGAGTGACAAAAAATGGACACAGAGCCTGGAGTTTCAATGGCTTGAAAGCATTAAGGTAAAACATCTTGTTTTAACCAGGTACCAGGAAATAAGTTACTTTGAAAACCATTTAAATAAATAATACTTTACTGTGTAATGAAACATGATGGAATAGAAATTATTGCAAAATTTTTAAAGTAATGATGGGGGGAGGTGTGCCTAAAATAACAAAATCCAGCACTGTGTCAGGGACACGGTTACCAAGACAAACTTTATGTGCTGTGGGGTGGAACCTCTCCCTCTGCCCAAGCTATCTGCACTGCAATTGAATAATAACAGACCTGAAAACCATGGCTGGGCTCTTGGAGCTGACATGTAAGACTAAGCACTGCAGTTTCATGGTCTCACATGCAAATGGCAACAATAAATAGACTGAAAGGCCTTGTTCCAATTAAAACATTAATTTCACATATTTCTTCTAGTTTTCATTTTCCTATGATCATTTCTTCTGTTCTCACTGTGGACTTCTAACTCACTTAAGAAAAGGCAAAACCAGATTGTCCTCAAAGGATCTCCAGTCTCCTTCCCTTCCTGCCAGCTTTGTGAGGGTGCTTAAAAGAAAATAATTCGTTCTCTCACCCTTTTGGATGATCAGTTGTGTCCTAATACCATCTTTGTCCTCGTGGCATTCAGCTGTGAGAAACAAACTCCAAAACCTCCTTTTTGTAGTCTGGGAGAAGAACTGAAAGTTCAGATTGCCAAACCTGGATGCTAGGAAAGTTAGAGTGCTGGATTGTCTCTTTTGGGGCTGAAATGTGGCCTTAAAATTGTGTGAATACTCAGAATATTCAATTTTGTCACGGTTCCACAGAGATGGTTCCCACCCTGGTTAAACTTCAGTGTGAGAGCATTGGGCAGCAGCCAGCCTTTTCCAGGTCAGTATTGTGTGCCTTGGCTGGTGATTACTGCAGAGCTCCTACCAGAGCCTGGGACTGCAGGGCTTGCTGTTGATGTTCAGAGACATTGAGCATGCCAGAGATCCAGCAGGACAAGGCTCTGGGGAGAGGCACAGCTGCAGCTTTGCTGGGCTCACCAAAGCACTCAGTTTCTGCTGGCTGAATGTCTCCAGTGGAGCAGGAGTCAGGTATTGGGGCAGCATCTCCTTCTACACACAGACTGTCCACCAGCACCTGCAGAGTGGGGCACACCAACCCAGCAGATCCTCATTTATACACACACACACATACACACACATATATATGTTATTATATTATACATTATTATGTGTTACATATTGTATTCTTATATATTTTATAGTATTTCAAATAAATATATTCCTGGTTGGTACCAGAGACCCACCAGTGGGGTTGACACACCACTGAACCACGTATTAGGACAGGTTTTCATACAGAAATAGATAACCTGGTATGAGTTAGAGGAAAGAGCTTGTGATCTGGTACCTCACCCTCAGCATGCTGCACAGACCAGAGCTAACTTCAGCCAAACCAGGCTGCTCCCAAGATGCCCAGGATTTCACAGATAGTGACAATCTTCCAATTGATGTTTTCAGCCTGCTATAATGCAGCAAGGGGAAAATCAGAGCAGATTTTTCTCTCTGCTCATACCTTTCATTCCCACAGTTTCTGATTTTACAAAGAGACTGATGCTATTTAAAATGCCAGATTCATTAAATCTTTTGTTTTCTCTAAATAAGAAGAAAATGGTTTCTCGCAATTTTATGGGAAGCCATCAATCTTTCCCAAAGTGACTTTCTGTATGGAAGAAAATAAACATCGCTGTGTATGTAAAGCAGAGCAGAAAGGCTGCAGTCATGGGCAAAGCACTGCTTTCTTTAGCAGTAGCAACATATTAAAGCCAAATGTAGTCCACTGAAAGTGACATAAATAAGTGGATTTCCCATCTGAAACATTGTTTTTAGCAAGAGAAGCTTTTAATCCCCTTAAGTTCATTTCTAATCTGTCTTGGAAGTGCTTGTCTAAAGAATATTACATTGATATAAAGGATTTAATTTATTAAAACTAAACAGCAGCCAGCACACTACTAAAGAATATCTTGTACACAGTACTCTCCCAAATGAATAAAGCTGCTACAGGTAGAAAAAAAAACCTGCACAAACACATGGCACAGCATTCATTAAAAATTCACACATTATGTTCCTGAGCTCTCCTGCTCACTGTGCTTTTCCCAATAAAGCAAACACTTTAGAATTCATAATACCTCTTTATCCCATGTGCACAAATGACCTCCTCTCCTTTATGCACCTAGCAAATGAACAAGTACAAAAGGGAATAGAGTAAGCAGAAAACTAAACATGCCCTCTCCTACCCAAGAGCATAAAGAGAGGGCAAGCAGAGGTTCTCTGAAGGGTTTAGAGCAGCCTTGACCAAGATGCCAGGGCTCCCATCAGTTTTGGCCAGTGCAAGCTACGTAGGCAGCATCAATTATACAGTTTGTCAGTCAATTCATTTTAAGGGCTCTTTCTTAGAATAGCAACTGAAGGAAACAAAAGCTGCCTTCAAACTACATTTAAATCACTTGTTAACCACAGATTTGGCAGACTGTTTAATAATCAGAAGAAGCCAACTACCAAATGATAAAACGGCCTTTTCTCTCTTCCTGAGGGTATGAAAATATCTGTTTCTAGCAGCCCACCTTGAGACACCATGAGACATCTCCCTTGTTTCTCCATGAGTGCTTTTAGTATATAAGGTGGTGTCCAAACACAATAGTGTCAAACAAGGCCCCAGAGATCTTTTAATGCTACACACTAATCATGGAAAAACTTGCAGATATTTTCTGAAAATGAGTCACCAACTGTTGTAAGGGAAGATTTAGTCCACAAGGAACAACCTTCACCTTCAAAAATGTAGTTACTATGGGGCCTCTTTCCTGAATGTTGCAGTTCAATATAGTATAGGTCTCCAGGGTTTTTTTTTCTGTCTTGACAAAGGAGACATTATTTATTGGGAAAATTCTGCTCTGCTGTGGCACAGAGTGTGTGTTGTGACTCATCTTATATTACACCCATTGATTCCCTCTGAAGTCACAACGGAAGCTCACTGTTACAAGTGAGATCAGAATTTGGTCACACATTGTTATCATGCTGGATCTTAGCTGACATTGCACATGACATAGTTTCCATCCATTTCAATTATGGCCAGCAGCCATCCTGCCTCCATTTGGAGCCCACATAGCTTAAGTCAAATGGGGTCAGGATTGGTCAATGCTGGAAAGTCTCCAAAGAAAACCATGAGGCAGGCAGAGGTATTATTCAGGGATTAAGATTTAAACCTGCAGAGAAACATGTTCCTGAGGAGCCAGTCTCTTAGTAGGTGTTTTCTGCAAGGCAGACTTGGGTTGGTGCTGGTGCTGATGCTGACTAAACACAGCCCTTGCCAGCCAGGGAGAGAAAAACAGACTCAGCAAGCCATGCTGGCTTTTGTCCTACTACATGACACCAAAGTGAAGTGATTCTCATTGTATTGCCTACCCACAGCCGTGGCAGCATGGACACAGCCTGGTGTGAGTAGAGGGAGGACTGGCTTTCCTGAGCTCTTGCAAAATAAATTGTCCATGAAACTGGGGGCCTATCACAGGAAACTATTTTTCACTGGGTGTTATACACATGCATATTCTAACTCAATAGGAAGGGCAATGACACAAATACTCATCTTTAAGGAAAATATTAATTAGCACAGAAAAGAAAGTCTTCTGCCTAATAGGAATTCCCTTTTATTCCCTGCATTCTTCCCACCATTTTAGATGGTGCTGTAGCACAGTCAAGTGGTACTTACTGACAATTTTATCTTGGGTAGAAGTCCATGAAAATATTAAAACATGAACAAGTCATCAAGTCAGTTTATGAATCAATACACAGATTTCCTCCATGCCCATAGCTGATTTCCATAACCATGAGCGTGCTGAAATCCTGTCTAGATGCCAAATCAATTTTTCTTATATATGAACATCACAGCTACTTGAGAAAGGGAATCTGTGCCAAAAACCTCACGCTCTTAACTAATTATTTCTGTGACTCCCTCCTTGCAAAGCACAATGACTGCCACATAAATACACACAACATTTATTAGGAACAGGCACACTTCCCACAGGTTCAGCCTGAGTGCAGCAACATCCCTGACAAGCTCATCTTCCCAAAATGTGCAGCCAGCCTTAATCACAATAAATACTTTTGCTTTTCCCAGGACTTTTTTGCTGTGAAATATTCAAGCACTTATCGTCTCAGGCAGGGCAGCCAGGAGGATGTGGAAATTCCCAGCTCTCCATGGATGCATCCTGCAGAGACAACTGTTGTCTGGCATTTGCTTTCACTGGCCATTGATCCTGGTCTTGCTCAGTGTCATTGTGGAGCTGCTGCCTGTGAGATGAGAGCAATACTTTATGTAAATAATGTCCAAGCAGAGGAACTAATCATTAATGAAGACTGTTCTGAAAGTAAAAGCAAACAGCATTTGGCAGGGAAAACTATTAATGAGAGGGTCATCAGGGAATTCATTGTGCAAGCCACATGGAGATTTGCAGGGTATTTCCTTGTGAGGCATCTCAGAGCAGATGTTGTGCAAGTACCACTGATTGGAGCAGGACACAAGTGGGGTTGAGGTACTGAGTCAGTGCTGATGGCCAAGAAGAGGGAAGACAAGAGGCTGTCAGTACAGCAGGCCTGAGGAGATGTGGGCTGGTGTGGACAGGCTAAAGGTATGCTGATGTCATGAACTCCCATTGCACTACAGGGACAGCACTGGGGTAGGGGATGGTTGGGTCTTGGCACCAGCCTCCAGTTGTTTTTGGGCTTTCTGCACTTCAGGCACCATTATGCTTCTGTGGGGGTATAAAAGTGTGTATGTGTGTGTAAGCATGAGGAGCTAACCAAGCTAACCCTTGTCTTTCATAGGTGGCTTCTGTCGTTGAAAAATAAAGTGGATACAGAAGAGGAAAGAAATCCCAGCCTTGTGTTCCACATTAATATATAATTTTGTTGAATTAACTGCTGGCCCCTGCCATCCACCACCCACAGCCTGAGCTCTTGGCTACCCTTCCCCATGTACTTCCCTTGAGAAATAATGAGTTTTCATAATTTCAAGCACTAGCAATAACAAAAAAAGAAAACATCCAAGTTAAATATCACCAAATTGCTACACACATAAGTTGCAAATAAAATATATTCTGCAAAAATCTGAATCCCTCATATAAAGCAAGAAGATAAGAGTGCATTCCAGGGTGCCTAGTGGTGTGATGGGTATCTGAGGAAGGTCTGAGGGAAAACTGCTTCCCGCATTAATAAGGTCTGGAACATTTGTGCAGTGTCCTTCCACAATGCATTTACAGGAGAGAATACCAACTGATGGAAGGCTTGCAGTGGGTGTATTCACTGCCTGAATTAGGACTGAAGTCTAAGTTCTCCAAAAATTTTAGAGCAGCATATCACTGTGCCACAGCCATGAGACAAAGCTCTGGGCATTGAGGCACTGCTGTGGTATCTTGGGTACTCCATGGCCTTGGACACCATCCAGGCTGGTACCCTGAGCACTGATCTGTCTCTGAGGATTTGTCTGAGTACACCTAACTGGCAGTTTCATGCTCTGTCCTAATTTCATTTCACTTCACTGGTGAGAAACCTCTGTCCCCAGTGGGCACTGGATGCTTTGAGCCAGGTGCTGCTCACTGGGGATTATCACTGTCCCTCCCTGCCCTACCCAGCTGAGCCGTGGCACAGGAAATGCCACAGCCATCCCACACCACAAAGCCAAGCTTCTCCAGATCCCTGTCGGGGAGAGAACAGGAAAAGTGGGTTTTGAGCGAGTGCTCTCTGCAGCAGTGAGGCCAAGACTTTCTCAGAGGTCCCATGGAAACTGTCTGTGTTCCCTGGCTTGTAACGCTCAAAGACAGCAGTGCTGCAGGCAGGCTGCATCTTACCCAGAGAGACCTCTTTGCACCCTTTGTTTCAGATCAAGCACACATGATCCCAAGCTCTGTACATAAACCCATGGCACCTCTGAGAAGGAAGCAATCCAGTAATTGCTTCCAACACACGGGCAGTGCCCCTTTGTAGCATCATCTTGCCATTTGCAAAAATAAGGTAAATACCTGAGGAGAAGTAAAAGCTGCTGACAGGACAAAGCCTGTTGATATAACAGATCCATAACTTTTCTGGGTGCTTGGTGCATCAGTATCCTAAACAGTGTTCTAAAAATTCTGTTACAATCTAACGGCCAATTCTCGATCTAATGGCATTAGAGCTGCAGAACTAAAACACTTACCGTGACTCAGAACTGACTATATTCTACCTCTGTCCTGTAGTTTACATAAGGGGCTCATAACCTCCTCTGGCACCATAAATAACCATGCCTGTGCAGCAGCAGAGCCAGGCACAACGGACAAAATCATCAAAATTGCTAACCAAACAAGCAGAAAGAGTTATTAAAGAGCGCTTAGGCTTCCACATGTTTATTTTCAATGATTTCCACTGCAAGCACTGCCTTAGCTCTCCCAAAGAGCCAGGACACTGATTTTGCTCTCATTAAACAATGCCCTGTCATCAAGCCGAGACGCTGGATAAAATGCATAATTATTAATCCCTTCAACATAATTATAGATGACAGGAAAGAAAGAGGGGAGACCGCACCAGTGGAACAACTTCGCTCACAAGAAGAGAGAACAAACAAGTATGACTGCAGATGTTATAAATGTTTCTAATTCAACTGAGCAGTAATTTTTTGTTTTTCCAAGTAGCATCCATTGGGTTTTGCCAACAGCTATGAACATACACTATGTGGATAATAAGGCTGCAGTTCTAGTAAATATAGAAGGAGGCAGTGTTTTTGTTAAAATAAAATTAATGAGCCCTTACTTCATCGACAAAATAAGTTTTTGCTTCAACAAAATGACAAACCTGCAGTCAGAGCCTGGCTGATAAAGGGGTGACCCAGCTCCAGTGTATGGTTTCCATGCACACTTTGTGAAGCCGTGTATGCCTTTGGCTGTCTGTGAATCTGAGTGGAGGAGCCAGGAGCAGCCACGGAGGGTGATGTGTTAATGACCAGGACAAGCTTTCAGCTGAAAAGAGAAGGAAGCGGTTTGATAAGAAACAATGTTCTCTATTCTCTTTCCAAGAGGCTGTGGAGGCACCATGTGTGAAGGGATGCTAAGGCATGGACTTCCTGAAGGAGAAGGGATGCAATGACAACAGCAAAGAGTCGGAGGTTCAGAGATCATTTACAAATGAGATATTTGTACAAAGTCTGTGTGACTCCCTGGACTGCTGAGTCCAGGACGAGGTGGCACGTGTGTCTGGGATAAGACATTCCTGAGCCACAGAAGAGGTGTCTGTGGGCTGGGACACGGGCAGAGGAGCAGGGCAGCAGCAGAACTGTGATAAATGAGTTACAAGACAGGAGCAGGAGCCGCAGGAGCACGTGAGGGTTTGCAGCCATGGAGCCTTCGCTCCACAAGAATTGATACCAGATGACTCAGCCGTACAAATCTGATACGGATCACACTGTGGGCATGTGACTGCTCCCACCAAATTAGATACAGCACATGATGTGAGCCTGGGCCAGCTTCACTCAGGCTGTTGAAAGACAGACAATAAGGATGAAGACCCTTAAAGACAGAGTGGAGCAGTCAACCAGCACCTATGCAAACCAGGTTCAGATCTTCTCCCCAGATTTTCATCTCCAAAATGGTGAACAAGCTTAAACCTGTGGTGGTGGGATATACTGGGACAGTGCTTTGCATCACAGGGCCGTGACATTTTCCACTCAGTAGGTGGAAGAACAAGGCCAGCTGAGCTGTGCCACTGTGCAGTGCAGGGGCAGAGGGGTGTGTGGCACCCCCACAGCACAGGGGCTCTGCTCCAGCAGCTGGAACAGAAGGAAAGGGGGGTCGTTTCTACCTGAGACCCAAGGCAGCGGACAGTGTTTTAAAGCTGGGCTTTCTTTTGGCCCTGCTGTAGAATATAGGTCTAAAATTCAGACTGTACTGCTTGCAGCATCCCAGGAAGTCAGATTTGCAAAACTCTGAAGAAACCCAAAACAGCACACACTCAAAAAAAAACCCAAACTTGCAAGCCAGGTGCCAAACTCAAACCTTCTGGTCAGTTCATTCAAGGCTATTTTTCATTTTACTTATCACTGCCACCAACGTTTTGCTTAGTCTTGAAGAAAACGTTGTCATTCCACAGTCAGATGTTTTTACATGTACATCCATCATGGCCTGGTATATCCTGACCTTAGTTAAAAGTGATGTTTTCTAAATTGTACTTTTATGTTGAGCAAGCCCTTAGGCTACACTGTTAAAAGTTTACATTGAAAAATCATTTATAATTGGTTTGTTTGAGTTTGCCTACTTTGCCTGCTGCAAAGTCACCAGAAAGGGCAGTATTAATTAGCAATGGCTTACATAGAGTCTAGACAATAAAAAGTAAATTATTTTACCTTTTCTCAAAGCTTTAAGCATCTTACCAGTTCTAACAAATGAATCTTATAGAAATCAATTTAAGAAAAAAATAATGCTGTATAATTTACAGCAAAGTTGTTCTATTTGAATAATTTATTTTTTTCTTGAAATATTTTCAGGATATACACACATTGCTCAAATAAAAATACAATTATTGTGAAATTGAGACAGCCAGCAAAAATTTTAATTTATTCCATTTGTTATGCAAAAGCTTGGTTGGAGAATTAAACAATAAATTTTAGTTTATTGCATAATGTCCTAAGTTTCACTATAAATGACTTGTTTTCATTTTGGGTAGATAATGATGACAATTGCACAGAATTTTTAAATAGTGCTCACAACGGAAAACTTTCCAGAGTTCCAACAAACCCTTCACTGCACATATTGTTTCAGCAAAATTAAGGAGGCAGTTCGTCTGGGTTAGACACTGAGGGACTGAGCTTTGAGTTCCAAACATCCTTTCCAAGTGTATGACATAACTTTGCAAAGCCTTATTAAACATGAATTAATGAATCATTGGAGCTGATTTTATTTATTCACAATGTCACTGCGAAGAGGCAGAGGAGTTTTGGATCATGGCACTCTGCAGCACTTGATGTTATTTTAGTTCATAATTGGTGGTGACAAAGCCACAAAACAGAGCATTTGGCTAATGCCAAGAAAATAGAATAGCAGGCACAGGATTTGTCTTACATCCACCTTCATTTGGAAGCAGATTGTTTTGTCATCCTCGAGGAGTCTGACAACAGATCCCAATTTCTGGGTAGGTTCAGGCCATAACTCGCTGCTGCCCAGCCCACATGTGTTGCAGTTTATTCTGCTGTCACCTGATACCCTGGAGGTCAGCGTGGCGGGGGGCACCAGCAAGGACTGACAATGCAGAAATGACTGCGAGCAAAAGGCATTCTTAGGGGCTGATTCTGATCTCAGAGCAGCCAAAGATCAGCATGTATTTAAACAGATAGGGTTACTTTAAATAAATGTACAGTAGCAAAAATTCCAGGAAACCCTAAGGCAAACTGGAAAAAATAATCTGCTCTGTTTCCTTGTAGTCCTTTCCTATTTTGTATTGGAAAAAAACAAAGAAGTGTTTTGGGGTTTTTTTCCCAACACAAAGAACAGCTGAAATAAGGAAAGGAGGGGAGGACTAACATGCTTCTACCTCAGGGCTTTGCTCAGCCCAAAGACAACCTCTAACTCAAGAGACATTCCCTTCTTTAATCTCTGCCATTTTTCACTGACAAAGGCAACAAACTGTAGGCAAGCAGAAGAAATGTAAAGCTCCATCCTTGAGCTGTTTCTTGATCCCTTTCCTGTTTTTACTTCCCATCTTGTGTTCTTTTACAGACCCATCCTTTTCCAACAGCTCTAGGCACATATTTTTTGAAGTAAATGAAGCTGATTGAGATCTTGCTGACCCAGGTTAAACAGAGATTCATGTCATGAAAGCCAGAGGAGCTGTATCAATATCAAACCAGTGTGAACAAAAGTAGAATCAGACCCAACGGTACAAAGGTATGGAAACATATATGTCCCAGTTGCCTTTTATTCACATCAGTTTAATGTTAATGAGGTGCCATTGGCTTCAGAGGAATGGTTCCTGACGTGCAGAAGTAGTGAGCAGAGATGCCAACAGCGCATGTGTTGTTTGGCACTGCTCTCCCCGCGCAGAGCAGAAGTGCCAGGAATGCCTTTCCCTGCCTGACCCTGCCTGAGCCCTCTCACCTGCTCCCAGCTGAGCTGTTCTTGCCCACCTGCTCTGGCAGAAGCTCCCACTCACGTTTGGTGTCGAGCACAGCCATAGGCTTCTCCCCATCCTTTGGCACCACGTTCGGTACGTGGCCAAGGAACGGTGCCTGGCTCCATGTCACAGCCCCTCTTTCCATGCACACAGCATATCTGCCCACAAGTCAGCCTCAAGGGCTTGTTTGTACCTAGTCTTGCTGCCAGGTTAAAGAGCAGTTACCACAGGCAGAGGAAAAGAAATATTTTACAGGTTTGTAATTCATTAAAGCACTGGACCTGTTCCAATAGGAGTCTCCTGTTGGGTAGGAGAGAAGACATGTTCAGACTCTGGTCTACAATGACACACTTGTAATATTTGTGAACATTTCTAGTGACTGAAACTATTTTCTGGGTGTTCTGCCTGTGCCAAGAGACTCAAGCACACAAATTCAAGGTAATGCCCTTTTGCTTGCATGATTCAGGCTTGTGTCATTTCAAGTTTTAATGGTAGATACAAGAGGGTCACTTCAACCATGCGCTATAAGACAAACACTCCTGCAACAACAAAATTCCAGCACAGCACAAAAAACAAGATCACCCTAAATCTCCCAGGTGTGGTTCTTTAGTGGCTTATACTTAAGAGATTTCTGTGCATGTGAAGGAAAACACTTCAAAGATCCTTTTACTGGTATTATAGTCACAGATTTACCTGGTTGGAGAAAAGAGTTCTTGTATTTTCTTTTTTAGAAAACCTGTAAAATAGAATTTACAAGACTTCAGGGTCTTTGGCCATGCTCCAGAAATCAGTACATAACTTCCTATTAATCATAAACGAAAAATTTAAGTAGAAGTCAGTAAAATTGTGTCCTCTGACAAAATTGATGACCACCTCATTGGTTTTGACATCATTGACTTTGGATATCAACCTCAGTCACCTGTTACTTTCCATAACAGCTCTAACCAAGATCTTTCACAATAAAAATAAAAACTTATTTGTTTTTAAAATTCACAGAAAGCTTTAAATTCCTCCTCTACTTTCAAGAGGAGGCAATATATGTGTGACACCAGAAAAAAAAATAGGAAAAAAAGATGTGCAAATATTCACAAATTGCATGCAGATTCAAAAATATTATATGTTCTGATTTTCCTTGTAATTCTTTACATACTACTATCAGAATATCCCTCCAGTTCCTCCAGTGTCAATTTGTATACACTTACTGAGTGATTTACACAACTTAACACCAATAATTATACTCAGCAGTGAATGTATGTTTCAGAATAATAGCCAAATTATTATTCTAAAAGGTAGAAAGTTTGAATCTTAAGTAAGGGGAAAGAAGAACCATAAAACAAAAAATAGATTCCCTTGCTTTGCCCAGGCTGTAGCTAAATGCACAGAGTAGAAATAAGTCTCCCAGGAATGTATCAAACCAAGCAACATAAATGCAGCCTCAATGCACAGAGAGTCAGCAGCAGTGCTGCCAGCCTCCAATAGTCACAAGTCAGAAATGATGCCCTAGAAAATCAGATGTTAAAGCTCGATGAATGTAAAAGTTCATTGTATTTGTTTGTCAAGTTTGCATTTGAAATTCACACTCAGAAGCATTTTTCTACCCCTCCAAAGCCTGAAAATGTTTATTAATAGCTGAGCTTATATCACTCTAGGAGCTGGAGAGTTTATAGAAAACATTAAACATAGAAAGCTTGGATGGGCAAACTTGACTGAGATAAAAATTAAACAGGACACAAAAGCCATGCCACCATGGCTGGAAAGACCCTGTGGACCTGGCAAGAAGTGATCCAGCAGGATCAGGTGCTAGTGTGGGGCCAGCCATGCCAAATCACTCAGTCAGTGGACAGCTGGTGCTCTTCAGTCCTGGCCTTGGGGTGACGCATCTACTTCTGGTTCAGAAAATTTGAGAAAGTCTCTTCTGGGTAAATGGAAAAAAACGAGAAGCTCAAAAGTCATACACTCTTTCTGAAGAGGATGGTTATACAGTCAGTACTTGACTTTCTGTGACAGAAAGGGAGCAGAGGTCGCTCTCAGATGGGAACATGCAAAGGGACCTGAGGGCATTAGCACTGGTTGAGACCAGCACAGCCAGCATGCCCTGTCAGGATGTGCTCCTCATTCCCAGGGACCATCCAGGCTGGACACAGGGTCCCTCAGGAGACTGTGAAGTCCCCATCTCTGGAGGTTTGCATGGTCCCACTGGATCAAGCTCTGACGTCCCTTTCTGCCCCAAAAGAAGCAGCTCTGACAAGGTCGCACCCATTGTGGATTACATTCTGATTCTGCATTGTAACAATAATTGCCCTGACTGAGAACAAACCATCGTCCTCTACCATGTTTCACGTGACAAAGTATAAATAAACAGATCCAAACACAAAGGCAAATATAGACCGATTAAAACCCTTTTGCCACCCAAGGGACCCCTTTTTAGGCAGCATTTGCATGAGGAAATGATTGTGCCTCTCCCCCCTCCCACCCAGGTGCCTCTCTCTACAACACCTGATAGCCTCCAGGTTGCTGCCCTGCTCATGGTTTCTGTGCCCCAGCTCAGCTCACACTGTCTCAGGCCCATGTCAGGATGCACCATCCAGTGATGAAATCTGCCGTCACCCAACGCCATGGCAAAAGCCCAAGCCAGAGCAAGGCAGGGTTTCATCCCATTATGGGCAGGAAGCCCTTCATGCTCCCCTTGGAGCGCATTAGGAAGGACCTGCAGTCTTGAGCAAAGCCTGTATCAGGGACTCTTTGGGGAGATAACACCCTAAATTTCCAGCCTCCACCATGGGCAATGCACACAGATTGGAGTTTCTCACGTTATGGTCAGATGGAAGCTCCTGACGGTCTCATGTTTCAGTGCCCTGGTGTGAAACAGCTGAGAGTCTAACAACAGTCTTTCCCACATCCAGATCCATAGGGCACACCAGCAGCTCACTCAGCAGCTCCCAGCAGCACATAATAAATAAATATATATATAAATATAAAGAAAAAAAAAAATTTAATTTTTACTTTAGGAGCCAAGGGAAATGGCTCCCCGGCCTGTAGAGTTATGCAACAATTGACTTCCTTTCAAGTTGCAAATTACAAGATGGCACAACCACAACTATAAATATGTTCCTATCGTACTGAAATAAGCTTTGCTTTCAATTAAGCAGTTGTTAAAAGTATGTCTCTTTTTAAAGAACTGGCTTATGATAGGGGATATTTCTTCCTTGGCATTTTTAGTACATAGGAGCTTAAATTTAGGTTACAAAACAACCAGCCTGACCTTTTCCCAGAGCTTTAAATCCTGGACAATTTCCATGGCACTCAGAGGTTGCTCAGTGCTTTTGAAAACTGGACCACTTCTTTCAATTTCAGGAGTGCAACTTCCAGGTACCAGTCCTGACAATCCTGAACTAATGTGTTTCAGAAAATAGTAGTTTTCCTGAAATATAGACAATTATAGATGAACCTTTGTGGAGTCAGATATATAGACAAAAGTTTGAAGTGCTCTGTCTCAGTAGTAGTTCAACAAACTTTATAGGCAAGAAGCACCAGCTATCAGAAAGAGTTTTTAAAAACACAGATCATCTGCTTTTCCACCTCTCCAAATGGAATTCTGAAATGTCATCAGTTTAAGGTTTCAGATGAGAAGATATTTTTATCCATTTGAGAAAAAAAAATCCATTTCCCATGCATTAGATTCATGCGAAACTCTAATGTTAGAGGCTGTGTCTGTCCTGCTCACTGATATAAATTGTACCCTGACAATCCCAGTGATGGGATTGGAAGTGGGTTGAGCACCACAGCATCTCATAAGACAGCTCCTCAGTGCTATTCCTGCAGATAAGATATAATTTGTGCTCCCCTCAGGCACCAAAGGCAATGTACCAGTGCAATAATCTTCTGAGTATCCCAGCATTTACAAATAATTGTAAAGACCTGCTAATATGGTTTAGTTCAGCAACTCTTCACAGTGCTGAGTGCTGACAGAAATGACAACTGAGAGAGTATTAAACAGCCTTTAGGATGCCTTGAAGGAGGCTTGTGAAGCAGTTACTCCAAGAAACAAGTAGTGAGAAGCATGTTGAACACTTCATAATTGTGGCCTTTCCAGCCCCATGTTTTGTTCACAGACTGAACAAAAGCCAGTGTTTTGATTTTTGTAAAACTCCCTAACAAATGGGACAAGGAACACAAGGGTGAGGTTACAGCACAGTCATAAATGTGTTGTTTGTTTACTCATGTTCAAATTTTGCTACTAAACTGCTCAGCAGTTGCATACAAAGCAGGTGGCAAAGACTTTAATTGGGTTTTTTTAAGAAAAGTTTCAAGGGGTTAGAGGGTCTTACAGAACAAATTAAGGAGCCTGATGGAAGTATTACAATAACAGTTGATAGAAGTACTTGGTAAATAAGTTTACACACCAAAGGAACAAGCGACACTGAAGACAGAGCTATTAAACATCTGACAGAAAACCAGAAAAAAGAAATCCAGATAAATTGACTCAGATGCCCCTTGTGTTAATCACACTGAAACTAATAATGCAAAGTGATCAGGGAAAAGAAATGTTGGTGTCAGCAGAGACAATATTTCGCCCCATCTCCCTCGTGTCCGAGGCAGGGTGTGCAGAGCCCTGGATCCCCACTTCCCTCACCATGCTGAGCTGTGCAGTGGGGAGTTATTTGGCACCATTTTCTGCCAGTGAAACGCACAGGAAGGAATTCCAGCACTGCTGCCCAGAACCATCAAGAGGGCCTGGAAGGCCCCACCAGACTTCAAGAGGTACTGAAGGTCAAATTCTCTGTGGAGTGGTTGCCATCTGTGGCAACACTTCCAAGACATCTCAGCAGGGAAGCAGTTGCCATTTTTGTACTAAGCACATTTAAAGCCTCAATTCATTTTACTTTTGAAGCTGGATAGGAGTTAGGGAGGTAAATAATTATTAACTTTCTGGTTTGCTACACATTTCTTATAGCTGATTCTGCCTCTGTCTCAACTATCCCATCCATTTAATGGTGTTACCATCAATTCCATCCTTCCTGTGAGAAGCTTAAAAGTAAATCTACAAAAACTGCTAAGCACTTAAACCACAATATTTAAATATCAGAGAAGAGGTAAGCTTTTATATTACTTAAAAGAAACAAAAAAAGAAAAGAAACCAAAATCTTTTAAGGTTGGTTTTTTCCCTATTATCACTGTGAATACGTTCATTTTTCATAAAAATGTCACTTTATATACTTACAATTAATTTGTTAGATTTTTTCATATAATGCATATTTCGGAAAAAAAAAATGCATGATGCCAAAAAAGAGCATTAACTAAGAGACAGTTACCCACATTTTATTCTGGAAGTGGAAAATCCAAGCACATAAATCAAAATGACCCTAAAGCAGTGACCAGCATGCCCTAAGCAGATCAACAGTGGTTTCATTGACCTCCAGACTCATAAGGGTCATATTTTCACACAGATGAACTAGTCTTGAACTGCTTTGCCATTGCATTGTGCACAAAGAGACCCCAGCCACAAAGTGTCTCTGCTTTCTGTTAGGGTAACCTGGGTCACTTCCCAAAACAAAAAAATCAAAGCCACATTCCATTATAGAAAGTATTTGTCTGTCCTGCCTGGAGCCCTTTCTTCTAGTCTTGATGTTCATGAGAACATTTGCATGGATTTACCATTAATATTCATATTAAAAATAAATAAACAAACAAAGAAACTCCCCCAAAACAGCACAATAACACTCCTCAGAATTTGTTATTACAGATTTTTCTTTTCTGAAGATTTTTCCAGGATGCTTTTTCACACTTGTGAGACTCCAACTATTCAATTAGTGCACAAACTCTGGGCCAGTTGATGAAAGCTGTAGGCTCTCCTAACAGACATGCACTGAAGTGTCCCTTATATCACAGTAGTATTTCACAAATGTTGATGTGAAAATCCTCACAGTTTTCCTGCTTGGCGGGAGGGAGCACTGAGGCACTGACTGTAAACAAGAAGTTCAGCCTGTGCTGAAGGACACCACAAAGCTTACATGCCATTAGAGTTTTCTAGACATACTTGTGCCATGTTCGAGCGGTGGGTGAGCCTTGTTTGTCTCCCAGCATCAGATGGCACCCCAGGCTCTCGCTGGCTCTCGGCACAGGATGAATTTTGTCAGAAGCAGAGCGTGCCATGGCTGGCTATGCAGAACATCTGTGGCACAGGCAGGAGCTGAATCCAAACCAGCTAACTCCCAGTTTACTGCTTCAGTCATAACTCTGCTCCTTGCTGTCCTGTAGCATCCCTCTGCACGCTTTTGGGAGTGCTCCCAGGGCAAGATGGAGAAACAGGGAGGGCAGGGACAGACAGAAATGGGAGGCTGTGCAGGGTAGGTCACCTGCTGTGGGTTCTCATCCTTACCCTTATAAGATTTTATACATTTATTCTGGAAGCTTTGGGGGTGGCTTCTGTGGCAGATCTGCAGATGACAGAGGCAAACTTTTAACTCTTTCAGAGAAGCTCACTGTTTGTTTATAGTTTCAGTGCCACCATTCATATTAATGAAAAATGCACAATGTTTTTGTTGCCTCGGTTTTTTTTTGCAATGGAAGTGATTTCTCTCTGTCAAAATCAATCATCATATCAGTTTTAATCAGATAAAGCTTTTGGCTTCTCCTATCTAAATTGCCCTTCCCACAGTGCGTAAGACAAGCATCAGTGCTCCATCACAAAATAAATGTGTTGATATTTGATAGCTCATTTGAACACGATGGTATTTACATCTTACTTGGTTAGATTTTCATTTAACACAAGTTATGGGTTCACATTGAAAATAAAAACAATGCTTCTCTGTTCGTCTTGCCATTCATGTCTACTTTTGTTTCAGCCTAAAATAACACATTGCTGGAGGGTATTTTCTTAACACTGCCAAGCCTGAATGCAAGCCCTGTGGAAAATGTTTGTGTTGGGCTTGCTATGGTCCAGGCTAATAACAACATGATGATGTATAGGTGAATTCCTGCTCCTCAAGTCCTCTGTGACATACGGATTAGGTCTGCCCTTATCTTCTAAGACATCTGGATGAGTGTCTGGGCTTTAATTTCACAATGAAATCACAGGGGACTAGAGTTATGTTATGTGCTTATGAACAAAGTGGAATATCCCTGGTAAGGGCAAGAGTGGATTACCTTAGATAACTCTACTTAAACCAGGGAACATTTGAGAATGTTGAAGAAAGGAAAGAGGTTCCACCAATAAAAACAAACACAGGCTTAAATTTGTGTTCTGTGTACTAAACATTTTAAAGCTCCTGGAGGTTGAAATATGACCACATGTAAATGGACTGATAAAACCAAGACAACTCTTGAAAGACCAGATCAGGCTTCCCAGGACAACTACCAGCACTAAATCCTAATGGCATGCATAAATCATTTGAAGACACATTTATTCAGAAGATGCCACTTTAAAGTCAAAATACTCTGCTTTAATCACCAGAAATAGTATGTGCATGCTAACATTTGCAGAAAATGCTCAAGGGCAACATGAAATTAGTATCTTAAAATTCCTAAATACATGCTTTTCCTAAGATGAAGACTTTTATCTATTTATGCCCATAAAACTGTCAGGAAAAAAAGACCTGTGAGAGCATGAAAGGGTCAGTCCTGCTGACTACAGCCCAGCCATGGACAGCATTAAAAACATCAAAGTTCATATGATGTTCATGGTTGGGCTCTGAGTGTTGCAGAGAGAATAATCAGCTTGCCAGACCCAAATCCTGTGATCTGGGACTATTGCAGCTTCCCAGCTTCACTGAGACTCTATTCCCTTTCTGCAGCCTTTGTAGACATTTCCTCCACACTCTCAGTCCCGAGTCAGGCTGTAATCCCAAGGGTCCAAGCCTGCCTTGCTTGTCATCATGCTAATATCTGTTTGGGTCTGCGAGAGAGCCCAGGCTCAGCAAGAGAAGGGCTCTTCCCCTGCCTGAGTGCAGAAACATGGGAGAGGCAGGAGGGATTCAGACTGAAAGCCTGAAGGATCCAGGCTTGTTTTCCAGTATGGTTGCAGACTGTTCCCTGTCTGCATTTAAGCTGCAAAACTGCTGAACACTTGCATGGCAGAAAAAAATGGGGAACGCAAATAATGGCATTGAGAGGAAAACAGACAAAATTCCATCTTGTTTAGCACATTAACTACCTGTCTTCTAATCTATTAAATTAAAAGTAATCCAGAAATATTGAAAGCTTTTAGTAAACTACAGACTTTAATATATACTTAGGAAGGCTTCTGTTAATACGGTATTATTTGATAAATATGCAACCAATCATTCCATTTTAAATAAGTAACAATATAACCTGCAAAAGTTGTAGGTGTTTTTTTAACATCAAATATCAATAGAACATACATTAGGCTTCAGTGAAAACCATAGGAAAACTTCTATTGACTTTGGTGGGATCAAGATTTCACACAATAACTCTTTAATTTTCATAATTGCAACAAAATAAAATATTTTCCTCCTGATTTAAAGACTCTACTCACAGTTTCTCTGCCCAGATGGGAATATATCTTTAAAATTGTCTCTGCTGTTCCCATATAGACAAGTTGTTGTATTTAGGCTAATCCAGCCGTGAAAATAGGTAAATGAGATGTCGAGATTTCTTTTTGATCCTCAGTTTAATGAGAGTTTTAATCAGTAATAGATCTAACATACGTGTGATGCTCTGCAAGCAACGTAAGAAAAGTTTATCAGTTTTCTTTCTGAGCACCTCACCTGCTTACTTTGCTTAACAAGCAGTCAAAACACAGATCCTGTTGTTATTGTTCACACACTAGATACAAATGGGGCAGCTCCATGGAACTAAACTTTCTCTAAATGTGTGTGACTGCAGCCTACAGACCACAATATTTCAAGGGGAAAATGCTAAGTGAGACACTGGTCCTGGAGAAATGAATGTACTACAAAAGACATCATTATATGTCTTTCTTATATGTTATTCACAGCTGTTTTGTAAAAATGTAAAAAGTCTAATATCCCATCAGAGAGACTCAGGCCAACCTTGTGGGCACAGATCCTGCTTGGCTGGAAAGCTGGAGGGGTCCTTTAGTATGTGAGATTACATACAGCACTCTGATCCATTTGAAAGACACAGAGATGGCTGAGATTTAATGTCCTTTTCATTTTGCATGGAGGCACTGGTCTGGGTAAGGCAGACAACAGCCACTGAGGGCTGTAGTCAGTCTCACTGAAGCTGTTGTCACCACCAGGTGCCTGCTGCACTCTTCCAACAGCAGCTGCACCTCTGTACTGTGACTGCTCCCAGCATCTCAACTTCACAAACAAATGTATTAACTTAAACCACTGGTAAATGGTGGAGTGGTGTTTCCAGTTGTGCATAAGGGCAAGCACAGGGTGGCAGCTGTGTCTCCAAATCGTTCACTCATCACTGGGAGCTCTTGTCAAATGGAAACTGAGTCAAAGCCCTAAAACCAGCTCTGAGGTTTTAGTGTGTGGATAGGAGCCAGGTCAAATGGCTAAAGCATCAGGGCTTAACGTGACACCTTCCAGAACACAGTGGATTGGTGAGAAGCAGTTTCCTCATCTTTGACAAGTTAACAGGTATGCCTGAGGATGGAGGCAAAGCTCCAGTTTGCCAGAGGAAAGCAGGAAAGCTTCCAAGACCAAGCAGATCTATCTACCATCTCCAACGACTGTGGGTAGGCTGAGCAAATTTGCCTTCAGTGTTCAAACGCAGGCTGTGGCGCTGAGAACAGCAGCAGAACCCCACCCAGCCCTGAGATGCAGTCTCACCTTTCCTGTGCTAGCGTGTGTGGGCCCACCTGAGCCACATCTCCCGCTGCGCGGCCGCGGCGTGCTCGGTCTTGCCAGCGCAGGTACACCTGGAAGGGCCAATCTTGCAATCCTTTTCTCAGACAGATGAGTTGCACATAAGTAATGAGCTGCTAGCATCCCAGCATGTTAGACAATATGCTGACAATGTCATAACATTATTTCATCCTTCTTAAAAGATAAGACCCAGCCTGTTCTAACCTGCTCAGGTCATTATCTTGTTACCACAAGATGCCCTGTCACTAACCAGTTTAGAGTATGTAAAGCTGTAATTTGCACTAAAATGAATTATGTATTGTTTACAGTTTACCATTAAATTACAATGAACAAAAACAAGCATCTAGGATGCTTCTTTCAAAGTCTTCCAGATGAGTTTAAATGTACACAGAAACAAATGTCTTGATAAAACAGCATTAGAAGTAGGCTGGAGCTTGGTTGACTAATTTTCACACTAACTTACTTAAAAGCCAGAAAGAAAACAGTGAAGATCTTTATACAGGCCATCAAAAAGCCTGACTGCAAGTCTTTCCAATTTGCTTTAGTAATTAAATCTAAAGGAGTTTACGGGTTTTTCGCCCAGGTCATTTACTACTTTGGAATTTTACTGCTTGCTTTGCAAAGAAAACAAACTGGAATGAGTCACTGGTGAGTATAAAGAGTGGATGAACACTGCTAAACAAACCAAACAGTGAGCTCAAGTGGATAGAGAAAACACAAGTCAGAATTCTAAATATGGATCTGAGAATAGTGTAAAAGGATTAGACGTCTTTGTCACATGAAGAGCAAACCCACATGCCAGCATGCCTTTCCAGTGCAAGCAGCCACTGATCAAAGTAACATCTACCAGTTTGTAAATATGCTAATCTTCATGTTTACACAAAAGTGTCAGCACTTGCTTTACATCACAAAGAGCCTCATACAGTTGAAGATTAATTACTTCCAACACTGAGATAGTGTGTAAATACTGGTTTCACCAGAACCCTACCTTTTGCTGTATTTGCACAGCTCAGCAGAGGTGTATGTTGCTAAGACAGATAATTCAGGGACACTTACAAAGTGTCAAATACCTCAGGACAGATAGACTTTTGACAGGTATTTTAGTGATTATGTGGAGCCAGGATTAGGCAGGTTTAGGCTTCGTGTTACAAGCACTGGATCGAAAAATATTTTTGCCTTTTTCTAAGAATTTTAGCTCTGAATAGCACTATCTACCCTAAACCTGATTTGTGCCTTCAGCTTTTACACTTATATGTGATTACAAAACATGTAAAATTATTTTTTCCACTCACTGGCTTAGTATCACTTTCCTTCCTTACAGTGGCTTAGAGGCACCTCAGAGTCCACCAGGCTCTCGGCAGCGTCCGTGTCTGCTTGCTGAATGCTCCGTCCTAACTCTTGTTTAGAGAAGGATAAGAGCTATGATAGGGAGACACAAACACATCATTTTCTAGTAGTGAATTTCAGAAACCTTCAGCTGTGGTATAAAACAGGGAAAATAATTACAATGTGTGCTGAGAAGGAGAGATCAGTACCTACTGCTGTGTTTTTGCAACAGGGAATGACAATAAGGAGATGAAGCCAAGGCAAGACTGGATTTCCAAGGTTCAGGTGCTTAAGTCCTGGCTTGCAAGATCTCTCTAAAAGGTATTCTACGTTTTCATTTTCATTACCATGCAGTCTCTACCAAAAAACCCATGGTGGCAATTCTAATACCGAAGGGCCATGAGCAATAATTTAAAAACAGGGAAAAAATTCAGGAGGGAATTATTTTCACCTCTCCCTTGGTGTTAGTGCTCAGCACAATTGCCACAAGAATGTCACTTCTTGCCAAAAAATATCACATTTGTTTCCTATTCTAAACTAAGAAAAAAAAAAGTGGGATGTTGGCAAATGCTAGCATTAAAGGATTGCCAGAGCAAACAGGAGTGACTACATGTGGATAACTGGGAGATTTAAAGAGAATGGAATACAATGCTAAGAACGTGAGAAAGGAATGGCTTCCATGTGAAACACCAAACCTGAGTGGAAACACCTCCACGTTAGACACTCAACGAGGCATTTCTCAGGAGTACCTGCTGCCTGAGTCAGCCAGTCCTGCATTTCCCCCTTTACTGTGACGATGGCACTGGGAAATGCTCTCAAGGCACAGGGGCTGATGGCAGCCAAGCAGGATTGATGAGGTGACACATGGGCTGCTCTGTCCCCAGCCCATGTCCCCAGAATGGCAGCTGGGAGCCTGCAGCCCCCAGGCAGTGCAGGGGCAGCAAGAGCTGCAGGCTGAGCCTGGGCACACAGCAGGAGCAACATGAGCAGAGAGACTGAGGCTGCTGTGGTTAAATCAACATGCTCCATCTCACGTTTGCATACGGCAACACAACCATCAGATTAATTACTAATTACAGTGGATTGCTCCTAAGTAGGTTCACAGCAATAATAGTAATAAAAAGACTAAAAGAAGCATTATTAGCATAGTTAATTATATGACCATTGGCGAGATTATTGATGGAGATACAAAATGCTGTTGAACAAGAAAGATATGTTTGACATTGCTTAAGAGAAGCTTTGCTGTTGCTTCATATCTTTTTGGATTTTTCTAATCATTTCATCTGTGTTCCAAAAGTGCAAAAAACCAGTAATTATCTCTGTTTGATCTTTGACTAACAATTATTTATGAATCCATCGGAACAATAGTGTTTCTAAAATGTAAGTAAACCCAGTAAACTTTATCAGCACGAAATCTTCAGCCACACTGGACTGGGTTATGGGAAACTGTCATGTGATGAAAGCAGACAATAGTAATTTATTGGTTTAGTCATAATCCTTTCAGTAGTCCAGATTGCTGCTGCAAATTTGTTAAAAATCTGCCACCATTCACTGAGCAACAGTACAACACCTGAAGCAATAACATGGGTGGGGAATGTAAAGCAGCACTCCGATATTCATGTGTGGCATGAGTTAGACAAGGCCACGGGAAAAGAGCTGAGAAAGAACAATGTTGCACAAACCAGAGAGAGATTCCTGTTCTCCCACAGCATATATGCAATTTAATCTCCAAATGGAGACCAGTTTAACTTTTCAAAAGCTTCAAACGTACAAAAAAGAATTATTCACTCAGCAGTTATTTTTTATCCTTTACAGAGTGGCCATGTGCTCCCGTGAAGGGCCTACTGCAATGAGACACCACCTGCATAAAACCACACTCTCATGTGAAAAGTATTTACATTAGTACACATTATTTTCCCTTTAATTTTTCTTTATTTGGTGCACTTGGCAATACATAGCTCGCAGCTCAGTCAGCCAGTTGCCCAGTGTTTAACATGGCAACTCCAAGAATAAATATTAATATTTTTAATCATCTACTTTGGCAAAGGAACTGAGGAGCAGCTGCTGTATTTATGGCTGCCTACAATTCATATCCTGAAATAGGCTGGACTTGACTGCCCCCCATTAAAAATATCCTAGAAGGCAGACTCTGTTGGAGTCTAACTTCAGTGGCAGGTACAATTACGGCTCCCATTGAGAGGAAGACAGAGTTGTGACCAAGTGATATAGATCTGTTTTCAGAGCAACACTCAGCAAACAAACAATCCTCCCAAGCACTTCAAGGGAACATAGAACAGCATAAATGGTTGTGTTAGCACATTTGTCTCAACATTACTTTTTGGTTATGGTCTGATCACTCACTGCTAGTCATCATATTTTATGAACCTCACCCATGAACACTAACATGCAAACTGAAATTTAGGACTCCTGACCTTTAACACAAAGTGGCCATAGGTGTTCCCACAGCTGTTAAATAAACCTATGTTTATGGAGCCATAAATGTAGTGCAGGTGAAGTTTCCAATGATGTAATAACAACTTCCATCGCTGTGCAGTTTGTCATTTATACAGCAGTGTACCATCACCGGTGAATATTGTTTTACAATAACAGCACAGGTTCCTTCGATTAAATCACTCTTTCTTCATTTATGAGTCATTTGACCTTTAACCTCTCAGAGGAAGATCAAACCACTTCTTAAGGCCCCACTCTTTTAACCGAGGAGCACAACAGTTGGTTAGATAACTAAGGAGGTTGGTATGTGCCCCCAGGGTTTCACAAACAACTGTCCTAGATCTTTTATAAGATAATCTTAACATAATCATGTAGCCACAAATTGTCGTGTAAATTCCCAATTAAAAACACCAAATAGGAGCTGTAAATCATGATACAACTGCCACCTTTTCAGCACTGAAATGCTGTTTGAAAAGCTGTAGAGAAGTTCTTGTTTGTGCCTGTTCTAGGACTCAACACACCAACAGCAAAACAATCCATTTGATGTACAAGAGAGTGACAAAATGACAGGACAACTAAAACTGTTCAAAACTTAACCTTAACAGTAACAGAGAACACAGAACTTACAGAACTGCTCCATACCCCATTCAGGACTAAGCTTGTAAAAATGAGCATTTGTCTTGGCATAGCTCCACACCCACTCCTTGTCCCAATTTACATAAAACTGCAGCATGCTCCTGTTGGAAGGATTGATGGCAATTTGGGGGATGGGAGGAGACTTTGTTTTTAAGAAATGGCAGCTTAATTACAATATAAATGTTAGAAAAATAAATAGTCATTAAAGCCCTTTATCCATGGCTGATTGACTTCATTCCACAAACTTTAGGGAAGTTTGAATCAGGCAGAACTGAAGACAACCCGTCTGTCACAGTGCTTTGGTCTCTGTCAGGGATCCAGCTGAGCTGGGGGTACCCACTCACGGTGAGTGACACGTGTCCATTGGGACACAGATCTCCTGTGGTACCACAGGTCCTTGTTCCAAGACAGCTGCTTTCCTCCTGCCACCACCAAAAGTCACTCTGCTTCCTTTGCAAAGATCATTCTGTAGCCTCAATTATTTCAGGACTAGGCTTTAGTGCTAAATGTCTTGGCTCCTTGTCCTTCACATGCACACTCACTTGAAGATGCACATCCCTTCCCTGCAACATCCTTCCCCACTCTGGCAGCTAGAAACATGGTTAGAATGGGTTTTTATAGGTGGTGCATAAACAATCTCCACAATTAATTACAAAAATTTTAAAGCATTCAGCAAATGCCATAGTTGCTGTCAACAAGCAGTCAACAAATGCAGATTGTGTTTTTCTCCTCCTACTTCACACTTTCCACATTTCCCAACACTTGCCAGAATGTTGTGGTGATAGATGCAGACAATAGATGCTTTACTAAACATGTCCTTGATATCTGCATAATCTCCTTTAATATATATCATTAACTTGGGCCAGTCCCATGTTATTGCTTCCTCAACACTGCTAGCACATCATGATCTGGAAGGAGCTATTTACTGCTCCAAGAATGTGACTGTCTCACCCAACCAGTCAGACCTCAACATTTTACTTACTTCTCCATTTTAGCTTCTGTTCCCTACAGTACCTAATGCAGAAAAGATGAAAATGAGACTTTGCAGCAATAAAGAGACTTGTAATAAAGCATTCCTCCCAAACACTTTTCCACACTGCTGAAGTCTGAGCATTTGCAAATCCAAGGTTAAGGAAATGTCTTGTGATCACTAATAAAATCCCTCCTAAACAAATTTTCCAAGTCTAAATATAGTCAGAGAGAAAATAATTTTTTTTCAAGTGCAAAACTCATGCTTGTGAGGCACACAGGATCTGAATCCTCTGAGGAGAGCCTCAGATATCTCAGGATAGAAGAGTTCCAGAACTGTAAAAGGGACACCCTCCTCTGTGTTTTCTGGTAAAACTTTGCACTTGAGTCACATGATATTGGCAGGAATGTGGAGAAAAGCACAGTAAGAGGCACTGCTGAAGAACCAGAATGTTAAAGTGGTGGGCAAAGCCAGATTCTCAGCCTGAGCAAGCCCAACTAAAGCAGAGTTCAGGGAGCCAGAGCTCTTTGTCTTACCCCACATTTGCTGAATGAGCCCCAGGACCACAGTCCCCAAACAAGGACCCTCAGATGGAAATGCTCAGACTGGAAATGGCTGCAAAGAGCCTGCAGTGGGGAAACACTGGGATGTCTTAGGGTCCACATCTCACCAAGGGAAAACAAACCTGTCTGAAGCCTCCCTTGCTGGGATGCAGCAAGGATTCGTGGTCCCTCAAAGCCGGCTGGAATGGTTTGGCTCCCAGTGGCAAAGCTGCCCTTACAACCTGCTGCTGTGCAGTGCTGTCCAGGACAGCCCCACTGGCCACCAAGGCACTCCTGAGGCTGAGCTCTGCTGTTCCACGGGGCACAGCCCCACGCACTGCTCTGAGCTGCTCTGCTCCCAGCAGGTCACTGTGCCACAGGAGCCTCCTCTTCCCCTCCAGGCACAGAGCAAAATAGACTATTGTCTATGTTTCTTCCTTCATCTTTTTACTTTTTTTTAAAACTAATTTTGTGTTTATGAAGACAGCCATCAGCTTATCAGAGGACAACACTAACAGCCTCTCCTTTCTTCTCTGTTTGCTCTCCATGGCCAGTGAAGGAGATCCTACAGGAACAATGGTGACATCCCACCCTACCTAGAAATTTTGCCCAGCATAATACTATGGCCAAATGTACTGGTATTTTCAGTGTTTTTACTGCATAAATCCCTTCAAAAGGCACTTGTCATCCTTCCTTTTGGATAAATGCTTTCAATATAATTCTAGTGAGTGCTGTTTCAGGAGTCATTACAAATCCATACTTTGGGCTCCTTAGCAGTACCTGAAGGCCATGGGAACAGCTGTTCAGGGTGTTGCATCTACTCTGCTTCATTTGTAAGGCCTTTTCCAGATCCTGAAGATTCAGTGCTCACACCAGGCCAACAGACTATTCTGCTTTAGGCCAGAGATCATTCAGAACCATCCCAATGAAAGTTGATGGTAGATGCCTAAAATATGAGCATGGTTGATCTGAATTATGTGAATATTTGCACAGGCTCTGCAAGCCTTTCCAAAAATGCACAGGGTTCAGTCTGATGCAACCCATGAAAACTGCTCTAGAGCAATTTAATTTTTGATTGTTCTGAAGAAGGGAAGAAGCCTAGAAGTTTTGCTCCTAGGACCTTTGGTATTTTGGTACAGACTTTATTCATGTTTGTTCTATAGGTACAGAAGCAGGACACATAAGCTGTGAGGCAGACAGATACAACCCCTTCCTTTTCCTTTTGTTTTTGCAAAAGTCATAACATCTCCACTGCTCCCCAGACAGTCCTAAGTGAAGGCAATTCATCTTGCAAGGAAAGGCCAGCAGGTTCACCAACATAGCTAATAGGCATGCTACAGGAACCCTAGAATATGTTCAGACAACAGTGTTTTCTATTTTGGATAAATGCTCATGCCTCTCATTGGCATTTCCTACCTATTGTATTCTCTTGATAAATTCAGTGCATTACCCTTTGTCCACCCTTGTTGAGTTGTAAGTCCATATATCCTGTATCACTGCAGCAGTCCACTGAAAATCTGATTTCTTTTCCTTGGCAATCTCTGCTAAAATCATGACAGAACTTCCAAAAATACAAAATGGATTCACACAGGAGCAATTTTCTCTTTTGCTTTGAACAAAGCTACCAGCATTTGTGATAAAAACAATTCAACCAGGTTTAGTGGCCAACCAAAAAAAGGCCAGGAAGGAGATCAAGTGTTACCCCTGCTGAGTTCCACTGGTATCTGCCTTTTTTTGATTCTTCAGCTGTCATTAATATTTCAGTACTAGACTGGCAATATTCAGTACCTGATGGAGATGAACATTACTGAAAACAAGCACAGCAGGAGCACATCGTTCTTTAGGTTTTGGATTTTGAGAAACGATTGCCATCGTGAAATCTGTCCAACTTCTCAGGAAAATCTGGCAAAGTGAAACGAGATCCTTCTGCCCGAACCCCGTAACACAGAACCTTGTGCCAGATGAGTGCATTTCTTGCACGCGTAAAATCCGCTTCAATCGGCCGACAGAAGGTTTGGGGTTTTCCAAATGTTGCGAACCTGGTTGAGATTATTGAAATCCTCAGCTCCAGGAGTGTTGGGTTACTGTTCTTTTAAAGCATGCTTCCTCTGACAACAAAATGTAATTAAGGGGGGCATCGCTGTCATGTTACGGTCTCTTTTCAGGAGGTCGGGAAGAATGTAAAAAGGGCACAGCAAAAGTTGCTTAACCTCCTCAGAAATAAATGTCCCTAACATTTTTACATCTTCTCTTTGGTCCATTATTGGCCACAATGATGAAACAATTTAAAGGAGAAAAGGTCACGGCAAAGCAGTGAACTTTATATGCTCTTCAGTGCAATAAAAGTTACTTAAAGTATTAGCATGGGAAAGGCATGCCTGGCAATATGAGGGAAGAGGATGGATTTCAGGTTCTCAGTGAGCTGTTCAGAGAAAAAAGTCTTTGGGTATCTGTGTGAATCAAACACCAAAAAAAAATGAAACACTTGTAAATTTTCCATCTTATCTAATTTCACGAAAAAAGGAAGAAAAACAAGGTTCAACCCTTCCATGCAATATTCAACCCGCATAAAGTATCATGGAAAACCAGCTACCCCATTTCCAACACATGTGCTGTACTGAGGGCTCAGAAATTGCCATGGTTGAAATTGTCTCTAATTTATGCCAGCACCTACAGGAAAAAAAGATAAATTTGAGTCATGAACTGAACCATGACTGATTTTTAATCATATGTATTTTCCATTTTGATAGCATGCAGTTAGGGTAGGAAGGAAAAATCCTAAACCATCTCTGAGGTGTTCAAAAGCCAGCACTTTCTAGAAAAATTACCTTCTTCTCCTTGTTCTCATGCTGCCAATACAAACACAACTCCTTCTAATAATGCAAACACTAAAGCTTTCAAAACTTTTTATTCTATTAAAACCAAAGATTATGCAGGAATAAATAGGAACTGAAATCTCCACACTTCTTGAGGTATGGGATTTGGGGTTTTTTGGGGTTTTTTTGTTCTTTTTTGTTCTTTTTTGTTCTTTTTTTTTCTTGCATTAATTTTGTTTTTAAAGAAAGAGTTAATTATCTTCCTAAGGCAATAATTTTTACTTCCTAGTTTTAGAAACTGCACTGGGGGGAGAGTGATTTTTTTTTTTTAATATATATTATTTCCCAGAATATGTTTTCCTTCAAATCTCAACATAAATCCTTTTTAAACCTTACTCGGCTTTTCACCATTCTGGAGGTTCACATTTTTATGTATTTCTGGCCAGTATCAAAAGAAAGAAATTTTTTGCCAGCACCCTATTTTACAAACATTTTAAAAGTTTGTTTCTGTTGTCTCACAAGTCTTTGCAACATCAACTGATTCCAAAAATTGCGCTGATTCAGTCAAAAAAGAAATATATTGTACCGTGTGACCAAATAAAATCACCCCAGATTCAAATCCTTAATATTCAAAACCTCCATGAGTGAACTGTAACCAAGAAGAATCCATTATAATAATTTGAAAAATGAAAACTTGAAAAAGTTGTATCTGTTTCTGAACAATTCATGAGCACAGAATGAGGCACAATTCATAGAATGAATTATTCTTTGTGAATTATTGGCCCACTATTATCCTCATAACCAATGAGACACATGATTTACATTTCTTTTACAGGCGATAGCAGCTAATTGATGTCCTGGTGTGATATGGAATGAAGCACAGTCATATAAATAAATTGTTTCCTAAATTCTTCACAAAAACACATTAATATCTTTGACACCATGCAATTGTATGCGGTGAACACTGCTAAGACAGTAATCGTGTCATCAAGAGTTAATTTATTCTCAGCAAGTCCATGTAATGCAGATATTAATCTCCTGGAGCACACACTGTTGTTCAGGGTTAAAACATTCACAGTTTCTGAAACATAAACAAGTCTCACACTCACAGCTGTTCTCCAAGACCCAAACAGAGCTGCTGCTCGGTGAGGATTTGTCACTTTGCTGCCTTTTTGAAGAACAAGTAAAGAAATTCAGAATACAAAGGGAGGGTGAACTTGTTCATATTTCCAGAGATGTTTCAGCTACCGTTGGGTTACAGCTATCAAATTATGAATAAAGTGAGAAGTGCAGCCCTTGGCAATGTGGCATGGCTACATGTAAGACTCAGAAGAAATGCCCTTTTGACAGCACAGTTTTAATGTAAATAGGGCTTTAAAAACTCCAAACCACTCCCTAAACCCACCTTGTTGTGTTGCCATCTTGCAATTCAAAATGGACAGAACACACCCCAGAGCAAAGCTGGACTTGGGCAGAGCTTGGGCTGGGACATCACCCGAGCAGCACCCAGGGACCTGTGCCACCCCAGCAGCCAGGAACACAAGTGGCCCTGAGCAGGTGGCCACCACAAACCCCACATGCCTTTAAGTCTTCAGAATAAGGGCAAGGTACCCCCTGGCCCCTGTCTGAGGCAGCTGTGCTCAGAGCAGGAGGAGGCTGGGTCCAGCCCTGCATTCTCCATGCTGCTGCCTCCAGGGAAGGCTGTGAATGAGGAGATTTGATACACTTCCCTGAGGTTTGGGTTTTTTTTAATTTTCTGTATTTCTTTCTTTTTCTCCAGTTGGCTGCCTTGCCTATGGGCTCAGGACAGCCACTGTATGATATCTTCATCAACCATTTGAAAGCTCTGGGTCAGAAGCTCTGAGATTTGAAGGTAGAGACATGCTAATTTGCTGAATGGCCCTTTTGACCATAGTCAATTTCTACTAATTAGAAAAAAGAAATAATTAGCTAATGTTGGTGAAGAGCTTTGAAGATGAATAAGCTATGGGGAAAGCACTAGGCATATTAGTGGGAAACAAGTTTGATCCTTTTTTAAATTTGTCTTTAAGTAGCTCAAAGTGATTATAAATGGACCAAATGGAACAGCTAACCACTGTAAGATTAATACAATGTCTTTTGGGAAATTACAGTTTATATTATACAATTAAGTATTATACAATCGCTTTATTTTAAGGACTCCTCCTTGGAATTTTCTATTTAGTTCCGGTCAGTATGCTTTTTATATGTCATTTAATCCTTCCTCTAATTTGTACAAGTAAATTATAATTACTATATCATAATAATAATGGCAATGGTTAGACAAGCAAATGTGAGTCTGCACCTGAGAAGTATCATATTATAAAACAGTCCAGTAGAAATTACTCAAGCAGGTTGTTTTCCATTCACCAGATGCTTTGTCTGCTTATAACTCCTTTCAGAACAGCACTGTGACACCTTCAGAGGGTGCATCCAGTGAGCCATCCTGAACTGGTTATATCAGCACAGCCCCATTCCTTATCACAGTCTAAAGCAATAGTTACCCCACTGTGAAACTAGATGAAAATGGCAAAGCAAAAGATGAAGCTCCTCTTTCTTTTTGCTGAATTTTCATATCGTATTTGATACAAAAAATTACATTTCTAGAAGTCTCTTTACTTTGCAAAAAGAGTATGGGAAATGCTGTCCAGGACTGAAACATTGCTGGGGCCCCAAGTGAGTGCACTCTGTTTGGACAAAAATATTCTCTTCATTTCCAGCTCCTATAAAAAAGATCCATCTTTGTATTACCACTTGGCCACCTGGGTTTGTGTCCAGGTACTTCAGCTCTGACAGCGTGACCAGAATTCCTGCATGAGTAACACACTGTACTCCTCCTGCAGGAAGGACTATACTTTAGCTTACCACACCAGCCACTCCTCAGAGACACCTCTGCAGCACATATTAGTGTGTGCTTCTCTTCTCCCCTCCCTTTTCAAAGTGCCACTCAGGAATAATTTACTCCCTGTTAGCTGGGATGATAAATAGAAGATATATTTGGCAACCTTCATACCTGGTTTCCTTCTTGGCACCTCCTCTTGCTTGTAAAACTCAATATGAAATTACCATCCAGCTGTCATTACTATTCCATTGCCACAAACCAGCTGGACACCTTATATAGGGTGTAGAGAAAAGAAAGGAGTAAAATAAGCTTTGGATTTATGTGTTGATTCCTACTCTGCTTTGTGGACACATGATGCAAAACCCTTGGGTCGGATAACATATCATTTTGTGTAGGAGTAAACTAAATGAGGTGTTATAACATGAAAACTCAAGGTTTTAGCATCTTTTGGTATCTCAAGTCCAAATAAAAGTAAGAGGAATGTAGCTCCTTCCTGAGATGCAACTGCTGGACTGACCTAATGCACTGTGTGGGCTTCAGAAACAAAAACCCAGACTCCTTGTCTTCTGCATGTGGCAAAAAACCCAATTATATTTTTGGTAGGAAAAACAAATCATGCAGTGTACTTGGCTGCTGTGGGACCCACTGACAACTGGGCTACTCAACTGGTCTTTAAGATGCCTTCTTGAAGTGGGAAAAAAAGGATATGAATACATATTATATTAATAGCTGTCTGTTTATTGTTTAAAAAATGAACAAGTTGTAGGTAAGCTCAGGCACAACTGTTTTTAGTGAAAATGTGCCCCAAGCCTCAAAGAGATGATTATAACTTTAGAGAAGGTTGACAGTCTGCCAGGCAAAGCAAATCAAATCACAGGGGATCAGCACGAAGAACCTGTTGTTCTCACAAACCCAAAGTTCAGTTTCAAGGAACTTCAACCATGACAAATCATGAGTTTGTGGATGGCAGTACACCAGGGATGGGTCATTCTCATGTACTACTGATCCCTAGGGTGAGGGAAGTCCAGAGGGAAGGAGCTTGAGTGACATTTCAGCTTTTATATCACAGCAGAGGACAGTGAACAGCTTTTTGGAGTGTGGCTGTGTGGCTGGAGCCCTGCATTTCCTTAGCAGTTCTGCTCTCCATCCCCCCCACTTCTGATGTGGGTCTGGGCTGTGAACTTCAAAGCAGCATGACAGGAATATTGCAAAGAAAATGTATCAGGCATAATTCACTTATTTTTCTAAATAACCACTGTTTCTCTTTTCCCCCCAGACATTTATTCTTATCCTACTCTGTACTAATAGCTAGAAAATGACATATACATAGCTTCCTACCATAAAAATAGCAGCAAAAGAGAGTCATACTCCAGACCAGTCTACTAGGAACAAGTCTTTCCTTAGAAGTGAGAAAAAAGCCTACAAAATAGACAAAGCATGTGAATTAACTAGTACCACGATTTCCAAAGCCACTGAAAGCAAAGGAAGATCCAAGAAAACACTGGTATTTATATATAGGGGTGTTCAATCAGATCTTGCAATGTGACAACAACACATGTCAGTATCAGCACAGGTCCTGCTGGCAACACCTTGAAAACTGTGCTGAGGCATAGAAAGTAAACAGCACTAACTGTGATTTCCATGATAAAATAAGAATGTAAGGAAAGTCTCTTGGGATCCATAATCTGGAATTGTCACGGGATACAGATTGTCTGTCTTTCTGATAAAAGATGTCAGTTCTTTTTCTGGGATTTAAACAGAAAGAAGCACTTGTGATTATTAGACTGGCTGTATACCATGAGGGCTGTTGACAGAATCACTACAAACAGAGGATGTGTCTGCTTCAACAATCAATATTCCTAAAATTTCTGTATCAAAAGAGCAGTGCAGCCCAGAAAACACAATTTTCCTGACTCCAGACCTTCTAATTTACCCTAGTATATGCAGTGGAACAAATCTGAAATTTACTGGTATCTACACAGATCAAAAAGCGTCCACTAGGTCATCCCACATTAGGCATCCATAATTTTGAAAAGCAGCTGATTAATTAAGCTTAGGAAAGCTGAGGTGGTTGTTGTTATTTTGCAGAGCTGTGAGCTCACACTGTGGGGTATGTGCTGTTTCATGGGGCAGAGATGTGCCCACTGAGCCAGCACACCTCACACCCTTTGTGGGAAGCTCTCCTGACTTTCAGAAGGGCAGCCCAAGCTGCAATGTGCTGTCTTGAAAATTGATTAAGAAGAAGTGCATCCCACACTGAGAATTATCATACTCAAGTATCTTTAATACTCCAAAGAAGGCCTAAGACAGAAATACTGACCTTTCTGCTGCCAGCATCAACACTGCTGCCAAACCAGTGAACAGAGAAGCAAGCCCTAAACAAAACAGGCTCAAGGATCATTTTAAAGCAAAGCACTGAAAATAATTTTCCAACTTTCAGTAAAAAAGCAGAATTCGCATGAGCTCTCTGAAAATAAGTGTTTGGGCTGCAACAGCAGCAGCTCTCATATTGCACAGCACAGCCTGGCTGGTGAAGCTTTGCACAGCAAACTTCAGGACCTGCACTTCTGTGAATTCCTGGTAAACGTGTGGAGTGGAGCTCCACTGTGCTTGGAGACATCACTCCAAAGCTTGGAATGGCTCTTGTCAGAGCACAGTGCTGGGCGGGAGTGGATCTGTCACTGTGGGAATAACCATGCTCTCCTACCTCAGACATCCTGCAAAGGCAAGGAAAGAGGGACAGCAAACATGCTCTTTTCTCGTCTGATGTTTGCCCAGTTGAAAATGCACAGCTCTCAGCCACTCCACAGATTTCCTCACACACTCAACTCCCTATAAACCAGGTTGCTCTTCAGTTTCTTACACAGAACCAGCCACTTGTGCAAAGAGCAAACTCCAGGTCACGCACTGACCTGTGAGTCATCACTTCTGCACTGTTTCCAGGTGTACATCACTGCCACAGGAACGGGACTGGCTTCCCTCCTGCACTGCTTACAACCCAGATTAACTCTGCCTGGATCAGCAGCACTGCACCTGGGTATCCAAGGAAAAGAGAGCCTTTATCCCTCGGCGTTACAGCTAGCAGCCTGAGCATGGGTTTCTGCATTCAGTTCTTGCAGAACACCATTTCCACCCATCCTGCCATTTGTGAATCACATTTTCTTCACTACCAAGTGTGGGAGAAGTGCCTCAGCCCTGCCTGTGCTCCTCCTGTGGTTCTTCCTGCTGCCCACAAGGTCAGTGCATCATCTGCCAAGCCTAATGCTGGCACCCATGGAGCCATCCCCTTCCTGACATAGAACTGCTTTCAGACTGCTACACAGCCACACCATCATCCAGAAATTCTCTTTATGCCTTCAGTGGTCATCCAGAAAAAGAAAAATGCACAGTTCATAAAATTAGCTGTCTTCTATGGCAGACCACCAGTAAGAGGACCCAGGAAAGAGGAAACTCAAACGTTAGTGGAGACTGGTTGACACTGAACAATAAAATCCCTACAGGCAATACCTAGTGAAAGGGAAAAAAGAAGAGTCAGAGCTAGAATCCTGTAAAGCTTCCAGTGTTGATGTTGCTGACAGCTTCAGTTTAAGACCCTGAGATGAGCTCAGCTGGTTAGAGCAGGGCACTAATAATGCCAAGATTGCAGGTTTGATCCCTGTGTGGGCCATTCATTCAAGAATTGGACTTGATGATCCTTGTGAGTTCTTTATAACTCAGAACATTCTGTGATTTTGAATTAGGCAAATATTGCTCATGCAAATCAGAGCTGTTCAGTGCTTTAAAAAATATTTCTGTCATCATGAATCAATATTCATGGTATTTCTTCACCTGTGTCCTTCTCTCTCTTCCCTACATCTCCACTGAACTTTTTTTTCACCCCTTCCCCAGAGCACACCAGCTAAATGCCCAGCATGTAATCTATGTTGAAGAGCAAGTAATTTTATTAATTAATCTAGGAAACTGGATATTGCAATATTTTTCAGGCAATTTCTTTCATTGGAAGCCTGGATGTCAGCTGATTTTCTGCACGTGTGTGATGTCAGGGGAATACAGTGAAGAGACAAGTCAGCTTCATGGGAGGGTGCATGCTGGTTGTCCAGAGCAGGGAGCTTCCAACAGCCAGATCCAAACCACTGAAATAAAAAGAAACACTCTTTTTTCATTTACTTCAGTGGGCTTTGGATCAAATCTGTAAGCTTCACTAGTTCAGTACTGTTAGAAAAGTCAGTTTTGCAGAATCAGAGTGACTGACTTACAGATAACCATTCCCACTTCAATATTTGTCCTACTCTGATAAAAGCATTGTGTCATTTATTTTTCTCTTTCCTTCTTTCTTTGCAAATACATTTTGATTATGCCAAAAGGGCAAATGGCCATTTTAACTGACTTGAGCCTTTGATCCTCATGAGTTACTTGTCTCTTCAGCAAAGTCCTTATTTGAAGTGCTTTCAGCACCTGATTTATTAACAGTCGGGTGGAGTTAGGCTGTTTTGCAATTCCTGAGAAGCTGATAATAAATCTGATTCTCGTATCACAGGTGGTGTTGATATTTTTAGCTGGATTGCAAAAAAAAGTTCATAAACTGAAACAAATGTTTCTCTATTGATGCTTCCATCCTGGAGTCCAGAAAGCGACTCGTGTTGTCCATTCTGGTGGACATTTTGCCTTTCACAGATTTCCTCTCTGAATACTCTAAATTCAATCTTTCAAATGACTTCTCTTCATATTATACTCATAAATTTTATTTTAATAAAAATCGGTGCCTAACAGGCATAAACAAAAAATGCCAAAAAACCCACCTTAATTGTTTTTCAAAGCTTTTGCACATTTTGTTTAAAACAGATGTTTCCCTGACTTGTCATTGTGATGAAAGGAAACCCAATATCCCCTCTGCTTTCCAGTGCAGAGCTGCAGAAACAAGGAATGACAGAGGAAGAGCAAAAACCATCTTAACTGGGAGGTGATTATTACAGCTAGAAGAGAAAGAGCAAGGACACATGCTGGTGGTGTGAGCTCATGTATTTGAACATTCTCGTTACCTTTTTTCTCACAGTCTAGATTAATTTGAAAGGCTGCATCTGTGTGGTTCAATACTCCAGCTGAAATGAAGTCAAACTCCACCCACCTGTTGGGCAACATTCTGCAAATCCAGTATTAATGTCACGTTCCTAATTATATTTCACTTCTCCTGTTACATTTTTGCTATGATCCTGTTTTCACTGAAAGCAGCTTTCATCTGAAACACAGTTTTTCTCTTTCTTAACTTGCCACTTACACCCCCAAACACCATTCATGATGCACAGCCTTGTAATAGTTCTGATTTTCATGGATAATCTTAATCCCAAGTTTATAGCAAAGCATTAATTGTATGTTTTCTTTGTCTGACTCATCCTTGACTGTCTTAAACCACGCTTAGTTTATAAAGCCATCACAAATGGTGTGATACACTTGAACAAGAGCCAAAAGCTTTGTAAAGATCTTTTGCTCCCTGTAACAAAGCAAAATTATATTTCTTTTCCTTCAACAAACTGCCATGTTTCCTTCAATATGAAGGGAATGTGAGGAAAAGAGACAACACAGATAATCAACAAATATTTCTCTTTTATCAGAGGGTATTTTCTGCCTGGTCAATGTGAAAACTGGATCCTTTACAGATTTCTGCTCATTCAGCAGACAGTGCAATGCTTAAAATATGTAACTGAAAGGATCTTATCTGCAAACAATTCAGGTATTTAGGTCCAACAGGTTGACAGTCTCATATGTAATTTTAAAGGGGTCTTTTTGTTTTAGAGCAATGGTGATTTTCTCCAATACCACTCTCCTACAATTTTGAGAGGAATTACACCACAGATGGAGGAGTAAGAGGCACAACTCATGAGAATCATCACTCCTCTTGAGGAAGCAGAGTCTCCAATTCTAACTTTTCCCATTCTTTTCTCCTTTGTCCCATACTATACTCAAGGAATCAAGAAAAATAGCTATATTGGTTTTCTTTTCTGAATAAACAGAACTGCACGGAAGTGTTTTTAATGTGAAATACAATCTTTGTTGTGATCATTTCCTAAGCATGATGTTTAAATGGAAAATAGAGCTCTTGGGAAAACCAGACTGAATTCCCTTCCCCAGATGCAGCCTGCTGATGTAGAATTCAGGCTTAAACAGGGAAGGAGACTTTCTCTTGTACTGCAGACATAAATCTTTTCTCAGCATTGCAGGAAAGGGCTCTGCAGCTTACATAGGTGAGACAGCTGTGAGGAAATAAAGAGGGATTTGCTATGGGAGAGCTTGTCCAGTTTTCTGCCTGCAAAAGATAAGAGTTCAAGTTGATGGGTATCCTACTGCACAGATGGCAATGAAACCACTATGTTCTCCCTCCAGGAACACAGGAAGAGATAGGATCTCACAGTGGATACTGCTTTATATTTCTTTCTCTTTAGACTTCTTCAGTTTGGTTTGGGTTTTTTTGGTAGACAACTGCATATCCACGGATAGTTAAGATACTTAAGGCATTTCCTAACATTGAGCTCTTCTCTTCTTAGCACTAAGCTATAGCTAGAGCTCTACTTTCCAGTCTGCAAAGCTGCATTTAGCTGAGGGTTTGAGAAATCTTAGATCTTATTCCCCCTAATCACTAATGGGTTCCAGACTAGGAATGTCAGTCTCACTGATCCAGAAAAATTTTACCTTACACCAGCGGTTTACTCCCCAGCTGTCATCGTCTTGTTACCCAGGAGCTGCATGAATCTATCATAGCTGCTCTCAGAAGTGGGTAATTTGTGCCTCTGTATCAACACCCAGATGCCAAAAAAAAAAAAAAGTCCAAAGTGTTCTCAATGAGTGTACTGCACTTGCATCTGCAGATCTCAGACCAACCAGCCTTCCCAGAACAAGTCAGTGCAGCCCCTGACTTGCAGCAACTGGCACCAAACTTTTATAGCTGCAAGGAACCAAGATTGCAGGCAAAGATTTCTCAGATAAGCCTGTCCTGGCTGAAGTCTGAACATTGTTGTAGGGATGTGACACAGCAGTTACAGTGGTGTGTATTTCCTACCTGGGCTCTCCCGTGCAGGGGGAAAGTCTCTGCAGATGTTAATCTCCAGTGTTTTGAGGACAGACTTGCACCAAGAGAGCAGAGCCAGCAATCCAGAATGAAAATGTGCACCTCCCTCTGAACCTGCATGCTTGTGCTGATGCAGATGTAGGCTCCAAAATATGTGTGATGGCACTTCCCATCCTCTGCTACCAGCTGGGGACAAGAAAAGAAACTCTGAATGAAACTGCAGCTAAATTCACCAATGCCAAACAGTCCGGCTTTTTCTAGAAGAGAGTTTTAGTTACTTGAAATGCTGTTTTGTGAACAGTTGTAAGGAGAAGCAGGAATGTTGGAAGTGTTTGAGAGCTGACATGACAGAACACCACAGCCTTTCAGTGTCTCAGTGGTCAGCTGTGTAAATTAGTAGCTAGACCATTTTACAAATGTATATTATTTACCCAGCAGATGCTGTTACAGTCTCTTGTGTAAATTTGTAATTAGACTATGTACTGCTTTGTGAAAATCCTTTAATAACAAAGGTGCCACTGGGTGCTGAAATAATTAAATCAACCCATTTGAAACAACACTAGTTCAACACTTCGACTTGGGTGATATAATATTACACATTCCTGTAAAAAAAGCCAGAGAAATTGAGAATGATCAGCTACAAAACATCAGATACAAGGGATAATGTTACTCATTCAGTAGCTTTGGGTTTGGCATGAGTCTAGTGTCACAGTTGAAAAAGTTGCAGCCAACATACCAACAGCACAGACAAAGAACAGATGATCCATCTCCTCTGCCATCTATCATGCACAGCATTGCCAACTCCAGGACTTTACCAGCACTGACATTTAAAACAAAGTATGTGTCAACCATATTAAATAATATACCAAGCTGTGGGTTATTAAGTGTGGGGTAATTTGACCACAGCAATTAAACTGAGATTAAAGAATGATAAAGGCAATGTTATATGCACTGTTCAGTGGGGTTTTTGGAACATATGGAGTCCTGAATATTTCCAAGTGTGAAAGCCACATCAGATATTAAGGCGCATGTCAGTCCCAATCAACACACTCCTCTGTGCCCTCCCTCCTCCCCTTCCCCTGTGAGATGTTGCTCTCAAATGGCAATAGTTTTCATTCCACATATATTCAACCAATGAAATGTCTTCTGACTTCTGTCTCCAGACTGCAGCCCAAGGAATGTGTTAGCAAGGCTGGTAGCGCAGCACAAACACATGATTTGTCAGGCTGTGCTGTAAGGCAGCAGGGAGTGGGTAATGCATGGACAGCACTGTGCACACAGGCACAGACCCACAGGAAAACCATGCATTTCTAGACCAACAAGCCTGTGGAATACCTATCTTTCCTCCTCAAAGGGTTTTCCAATTGAAGTCTAATGGGGAATTTGCACATAACCATCTTGTCTGCACACAAACAACTGTATCCAGTCCAGGCAAGTTAAAACCACAGAAAACTAAACTCTAAAGGGCACAAAGCAGCTCATCAGCAATCTGTTCTCACTTTGTATCTGCAGCCATTCCCCCTTCAGCAGGGTGGCCAGACCAAGAAGCAGTGAAGAACTCAGGTCTGCAACAGCCAACAAAGGAGCGTTAGAAAATCAGGGTCAGAATTTCCTATATATGGCCCTAGTCTTAGAAGTCTTTTACTATTTAAAAGAAAAACAAAAAATTGAAGGTGAACCTACATTCCCAAGTTACTCAGGTACCAAACACACTGTGAGACTCTCCTCAGGTGTTTGGGGATCAGGCTTGCTCAGCAATTGCAGCAAGTGTGGGTCAACCATAATGCACATGGCTTTAATGTGCAGAAATAAAAATCCTAATAAAACAATTGAAGCTCATAATCCGTTTATAAACAATGTCTCTTAGGATGATCCCGATGGAGAAAGCCACCACAGTGCTCCTCATAAATACCTCAGCCCTCCCTTTTTAATATTTCCAGGTGGCTGCCTTTGGTACATCTTTGAAAATTTCAAGTAAACAACATTTCTCTAGTATTTGCTCACTCTGAACCAGAATAATTCAGGTATAGTAAACAGAAGTTTTTTAATACCTATCTGTTTTTTAAAAGCTACCTTTCCCAGAAAAAAAAAAATAAATAAAACACAGCAGAATGGTAAAGAAAAATTTTTAATTAGCTACAGCATTGCAGAACAACAAGACAATGTTCTAGCAAAACATAAATACAGAGAAATATATATATTGAGATAAGACAACCACCATTTAGAAATGTCAAAAGAACACCTAAAATATTGCCAGGACTGAATGAAGCGTAAATTAGGGGGGAAAAAATGAAATTCCCTGGAAATAACTCCAATATAAACCTGTCTGCAATTGTTAAAACAAAAGGAACATACCCAGACCTGAGAGGATATAGATACCACTAAAATTTCAAACAGCTTACTTCGTATTTGGAGGCCTTTAGACAAATTAAAAAGAAGGCAAACCTTGCATGCCTTTCTCTACTTTGTTATCTATAAGCATAGAAGTAGTTCTGTTGCAATAAATGAGTCTGCTCATATTCTCAGAGTTTAACACTTTTCATTTGAACTTTCATTCAAAAGGAAATTCAAATGGGGAGAAAAAGAAAATATTATGGCAACATTGAATATAGTTCCATTGCAGTGACCCCAAAGGAAGGGACTGCTAATACAAACTCAGCCTCTTAAAAACAATTTCAAAAAGTTAATAAAATTGTTAAAATTTTATATTTATATATGACACAAAATGTATGCCTTCTGCATTTCATCTCTCTCATTATTTTTACTGTCCTTCAAAGATACATTAATATAATTATTTTTCTAACAATATATATTTAATCTACTGAATTTCATTCATGTTCTCTGCCTTGAACATATCCCAGATACTACATACCACTCTGTTATGCCCAAATTGAATTTCCAATAGCCTCTAAATCTGTTTTAAAAGAGAAGATCCTAGTGTGAAATAAAATTAATTCGCCTCTAGCAAAGGCAAAATTTATTCTAAGGGAAGAGCAGAGACCAAAACACAGTGGCCACTAAGACCTGGTCAGTGTAAAGCAGAAAACCAGGGAACTTCTTCCTCTTCTGAAAGTTTCCTCTGGGTCAGGCCACAGCATGAACCTCTCGAGATAAAATGAGTATTATTGATAAGGCATCAATATTTTCTTTCGCTCTCTTCAACCCTTCTCTCTCCTAGTTCTTGGTTGTATTACCACCCTGGGGTATTTGAGAGAGTCTCTGATGAAGCAGGACTTGTGCTGCCAGCAGTCATTTTTCTGGTGAGATCTTCCCAAAGGAAAAAGCAAACAGAAGAAGTGGTCTCAGAAGTGAAGTTGGCTCATCACCATCTACAGGAATTTTTGAAGCCTCCCTGGGTGTCCAAGGCTAGTGTTAGTTCTAGACCTCAGGCTCTACAGCACCCAGTCCATCTGAGGACAGAAAAACCCAACCAACCAGGACATATTTTGTGGTACTGGCTTTCTGCTTGTCTGCCATGGGATGGGCTCAGAGTTGGCTTAAGGACACCTCATTCAAGACCTGAGAGGCAAATTTCTTCTGTTACAAACTATTTATCCAGCTCTGCAATTCACCACTAGCACTAGTATGGGCACATTATTTTCTCATTATTTATTGTTTCTATGCCCATAGACCATGACAGTGAAATAGAAATCAATAAAATAGACCAGAGTTTTAAATAGTGAACTCAGAAAAACTTCTCTCTGCTGTAATTACAAATGCCAAATTTCATGGCACCTTCTTTTTAATAACTGAGCTATAAACTTCTCAATAATGAGTCTTGTAATGGAAATGCTAAGCCTTTCTTTACTACTGTGGCATGAACTTACTGCTATAATCAGCTATTTTTATCAGTTAGTTGATTGCATCTTAGAAAAATGACTGCTGGCAGCACAAGTCCTGTTTCATTAGACACTCTCTCAAGCACTCCAGTGTGGTAATACAACTGAGAACTAAGAGAAAGAAGGGTTGAAGAGGGTGAAAGAAATATTTAAAAAAGATGGAGAGAAGAGAGAAGTGTAGAACTTAGGGGGCAAGGGGAGGACTTTAAGTGACACAGGTTAATCCACAGTAATGAGCCTGCGGATTCCAAAAGCTTTCTGAGTTTGAGATACGTGGCACATATTATATATTTACCAGTTCAGATAATTTATTCCTTACCTAAGTGAGTAATGAGTTTCTTTTACTGTTTTAAGTGTGTCCATGGTATGTTGAAAGCCTACACTATTTCCTGCATTAACAACATCTAACTAACTTCCAGTCATATGCTCTAGAGAAGCAGAAGAGGACACAGGAAGAATATCAGTAGCCTGTCTTTTTCTGAAAGGTCTTTGAGAAATACAAGGCACAATGCAAACCAGAAATACTGGATCTGTTTTTTTCTCTTTAGAAAGTTAACCTGAAAGTTCTAAAGCTTCATATTAAATTGCCATTTCCAGCATTATCCATGCAGGTGCAGCTACATACTGAGCATCCCAAGGATACAGCAGCATCTTCTCTAGGTTAGTCAGTGGAGCTGGGGACATGCCTAGAAAAACCCTGCATTTCAACAAGAACTTTCACTTCAGAACTCTGTTACAATTTTGCTGAACAGTGCAGAGATATGATAAAGGGAATTCATGAGACACCCACCATACACTGTATAACTAATTATTGAAATGTGCAGACATAATCCTCTGACCTCAGAAAAAACTACAAGTATATGTAAATATAATTATGAAGGGCACATGGTTGCAATAGGATGACAAACAGTATTAAACATACAAAAGGAAGGACATTCAAAGAGGTTTTTTGCATGTGCAGAAATTGTAGTTTGTTTTCTTTGCTAGCTTCCCAGGCAGCATTGTGCATATGCAGTCAATCATGTCTGTGTTTATACAGCCATATTGCAATTACATTCAAGTTTTCCTAACTCTTCCACATTTAAATGAGAACCATAATGCTGACCATTAGAGAGAGCCAAATGCTGCACTGTGAGGAGAGAAAACCCATGGATCTTGTCCCAGTTGCAAGATGAGGAGGCATTAATTATATGGCTTTATAACCCTAATCTCTAAAAAAATCTTTTTAGTCCTATTCCCCCAAACCTTCAGAATTTAGCCCATTTTCCCTTCAAATTGTTTAAAAATTCCTAAATTTTTTTGTGATCCTGCACTGTTGCAGAACTTCCTCCTGGCTTGGACAGAGGCAAGGTTAGACCCAAAGCAAACTCTGTCCTCAGCCTCTGCACTGCATTTCTTCCAGCCTTCAGGAACCCAGCAAAAGCCATACCCTTTACTGACAAGTCCTCTTGTCTTCCCAAAGGACTCCTTGTTCCACTTTTGTAGTCCAAGATGCTGGGAAAGTAGAAAAGAACACTAAAGAGACAAGAAGTAGAAATTATATGACCATTTTATCTACGAATTTCCCTGCCCTAGGTCTGTAATTCCCTCAGATAAGGCTTCAAAAAATACTTCTGCCTGAAATATGTCCTCACACCCCCAACACTGACAGAATGCATATTTGCATGAACTAATTTGGCATAAGTTTAAAAGTAAGGAAGAAAGAAAAAATAATAAAAGTAAAATCTGTTTCTTTCTTGAAAAAAAATAGAGTAAATTGGTCAATTATATAAGGAGATCTATACAAAAATGCTTTCAGCAAGATGCACATTGCAGCCCTCAGCCAGGCAGCCCCATTAGTATGAGTGAAGGTGAGCCATCTGTGAAGGTGAGGCATTGCCTCAGAGTCTCACAGTCAGTATGAGCATCACATCCTCAGCCACGAGGCAAGAATACCACTGGTGTATTCTAGGGCAAGAGCAATGGAGCGTAGAATAGAATAGCATCACTCTTAAATAAAGCTTTTTGTGGTTACAAAACAATTAGAAGAGTTTTCAGAAAACTGCCCTGTTTTATTAAGCAGAAAAAGTCTCCTCCACAATTCTGTGAAACAGCAATCCCCGCAAGCAACTGAAGTATAGCCACTATAATTTTCCTTTTTTCTTTTTTTTTGGGGGTGGCTTTAATTTGCTTGTTCTTTATGTCCATTGGCAGCCCTGCTAAAATGTATCTTTGCAACCTATTGTCTTAGGTAAGATTATATCAACAGCTCCAGAAGGGCCACTTTTAAAAATAAATTCTGCTTTCCCTTATCATTGACAGGAATCACATTTACATATTCTCCTGGTGGAACTGATAATGCACCAGATGATTAATGTGCCTCGATGCAGTGATACCTGTAGACTGTTTGATCAATGTCTCCAAAGAAAGTGTCTTTCATTCAGTATGCTCAGAGTCCAAAAATGCCCTGTGATTAATGTAACTAAATGTTTGGGGTCAGCTGAACCTCCAGTTCTTGTTCCTGATTCAATATCAAACTAAAGATAGGTCACAGGAGAGTGGATTGGTCATGTGAAGAAAAAGTCTGACCGTGCAACTTCAAACCATCTCCTTAAGAAAACCTAAAGAAGAGTTCTAGTATTTTTTAGTTACCACTACAGTCATCTGCACCATTTTTTCATCTCATTGTTAAACAGAACAGCCCAACATGCTAAGCTTTTTAATGCCAGGATATTTTCACTATAAAAATAAGTGGGTTTGATTCAGTTCTTGGCATTGAAGTTTGGATTTATTCAGATTTATTTATTACAGTTAGCAAACCATGAAAATCCAAGTCTCTGAAGTTATTCCCCAAAGAAAGCACTTCATACAGTTGGAAGATAACAAAATGTCTAATGAGTACTAGACCTTTTCTTGGTTTTATTTGATTATCTGGGGTAACACTGACTATTTCTGCTTGATCTTACATCAGCTGTTTGGTGTCTTGTTAAAAATAGACGTGAGATGTAGGAAATACAAGGACCTGATGAGGGATGACTTTCACTTCCACTCATATTTACTCTATTCCTTAGATGTGAATAGGGTATAAAAGCCATTCAGCCAGTGAGGGGAAATGTCTCCTCTTGCCATCCTGCCAGCTTTTTTCTCACCTTTGTTTCATTTCAAACACATCCCTGACCAGGAGGCAAGAAAGCAGGCTAAGGATGGGCTCGGATGCACTCTCAACTAGCTCCCTACGTGGTGAACTTGGTTACCTTAAACTGTCTCTGTAGTCATAGAAAGTCCTTGAAATTAAGTGAAGATAAATCCAGGCCACAATGTGGCATGCTGGGAACAGATAAATGCATCTTGTGGGATAAAGGCATCTTGTAGGAATTACAGAAGTTGGAGCTGGAACGACTGCTGGTTGCAGGAGAATAAAGGTGATGTGTAACTCCCTCAGTCCCACAAGCTGCTGCACTGCACCTCCCTGTCCTCAGCTCAGCACCACACAGCACAGAAACAATGCAGGACACAGCCTGAACTCTATCCAGGCCCACCAAGGCACAAACCTCCTCCTCTTATGCTGCCTCTCATGCTATTGAGTTGCCTCTCCTGTAGCCAGGCTTCACAAGGCCCAGTGGCACCATCTTACAAGCAATCTGCCAAAAAGAAAGAGGTAGTGAGAGCCACCTGAAAACTTCTAGTTTCCAATGTAGTTAATCTTATAGACCACAATGATCTCAAGAGTGAAGTGATAAAAAAGCAGGTAAGAAAATATATTACAGATGGTTTTTCATTCTTCTCTTTATGCCCTCAGAACTGACTAAGGCACCATTAAAAGTACAGCCTGGGCTTTAAATTCCTGTGTTGCAAACGAGCATCTCTGGCAGTAAAGCCCAGGCTGTGCCTTGCTGAAATTCCCATCTGATGAGGGCTCCAGCCACTGACTCCTCTGACCAGCTGATACCTGCACACTTGGCATTAGGGAAGATGACAAACCTGGTACCAAGCTTACACTCATGAAATGTAATCAGCTTCAGCAGCTTCATTTCTTACTTTGCTTGTGGCAAGCAGAGGTTTCTGGGCTGTGTCTCTAACTGCAGCAGTGCACAGGACATTCATTACCCTCTTTCTAATGCCTTCCTTGAGCACAGCTCAATTCAGTGCATCACAACTGCACTGTGGCCTTACAGCATCAAAACTGAGGAGAGCTTTCAACTTTAAGAAACTGTAAAAGGCTCTGAGATTGTGTTTATTATTCAAGAAAAACTCAAGGCTAATAAACATATCGTAAATACTAATAGAGCTGCAAATTTAATTAATGAAAAATAACTGTTATGAAAAGTGTTATCAATAATTTTAGGAATAACATACACACATAATGAATGAATTTTGCCCAGGGGTAACAGCTTGCATCTTGGCCTGATTTAGTATGGAGAAACTGCATCATAATGAAAGGCAGAATTATCACATAGTATAACTGCTAGCTTTATCACTGCTTGGTAGGATCCTAAAACTGTCATCAAAATGTTAAAATTACACTCACTTAAATGATCTCTATAATACAAAACTATGTGCATGTGGATTTATTGCCCTCACAATAATGTGAACAATTTCACCATCACTGATTTGTAAAATGTTAATTATTCTGCTACAAAGATATACATCAAAATAAAACAAGACAGCACTTTTAAAGAAAGTAGGCTTGAGGCAGGAACTTTACCAAATATGCTCTCCTGGTTTTAAATATGGATTAAATTATTTGTCATTTGAAAGGTTTGGGGTTTCTTGTTTAATTTCTTGGGTAATTTTGTAAGTGACATTGACTTTGGCAACTAAAACATAAAGGATTTTTAATTTTTTGAGAAATATATTTGATCTATTTTTTTCAATGCCAGAATAAGAAATTAGAAGTGACTTCCTTGCTTTGGAAAGAAGTTCAAGTTATAAAGTGCAATCAGTCCCTGAGAAATGACTGAAAGGTCTATGTCCCTTAAGGGACTAATTCTGTCTGCACATACCCAAATCCAATGACATAATAAAACAGAGTGATTTTCCCAATACATTTATTCTGTTATAAAGTAAGTGGATGTTATTTACACAGTCTTATATTTAAATTTTGTGTAGACAATATATACTCAGCACAAACCATTACATCTCTAGCAAGGTTTTGTTACTATGTTAGAGATTTTATTGCACCTCACCAGTAAACCTGCTTTTCATCATCAAATACCATCTAATTGCATACAAGTCTTATTAATGTACAATATAGCAATGTTTTAAATGATATGGGCTCATAATGGATTACACAAAATATGAACAGCGTAGTTCATCAAAACCTTAACTTCACACCTACCAACATTATTTAATTAGAATTATTTGTTAGTCTAGCCTTATCTCTAGAGAGATTCAATGTAGCCTTTAAGATCCTGATCCTGCAAGGATGCTTCTGTCCTTTCAGACTTCTTTTTAAGGTCTAAGCTTTTTAAGATTTTCACATTCACAATTCTGCAAACACAAATATTTGCAGATATTAAGGCCTGATCACAAATCCTAGTTCATCCACTAAGTGTCTTCCTCAATCTTATGAATTAACACATTTATTTAAGTAACTTTGCAACATTGATAAACCTATAATGTAGTATATATAGTGGGAAACTGGGGAAGGAGGCACAAGTACGTGTGTGGTCTTCTTGTTCAGTAGCAACAAAATAATAAATTAAAATAACAGCCAACAGTGGCATTCAAACAGTACCAAATTCAGTAAAATCCTGGAGGAAAAGTTAACCTGATAGAATATCACTATTTATAGGTTGTTATGGTTATAACTTTGTGGAATCCCCAGGACACCTGTACAAAGTTCTCTAATTTTTCCATTAACTTCAAAGGATTTTCATCCCTCTGCCTTATTTTCATAGGACTAGGGCTATTGTGAATCCATGAATAAACTACTGTTATAAACCACTGCTCAAGTCCATCCTAGGCCAGGTAGGATTTACCTAATATTCTCTAATAGGACATATTTCACTTCCAGAATTAACTCTGTTTTGTTGCAATTCATTAGAAATGCTATCTTTTTCCACAAAATGCTCGATTCTATAAAATCCAACTACATTTCTCTTTTAAAAAAAAAGAATCTCTGCTGTATTCATCTCAGGCAAATTAGTTTCTTCAAAAGCACATGAGCTTATTGGGAGGAACACTTGGAAATGATTGCTAAAGAGGAAGGTTGCATGGGGTACGTCTTCTAAGACATTGAAGAATGGAAGCAAATGGGAGTGAATGAACAAATTAATGATTAAGGAAGATTTTTTTTATTATTATTTATTCTGGAAGCTCTGTCCAGCTTGGCCTCCCAGGTTCGAGTAATCTTTCACTGTCAACATATGCCACGAGATTGATTCAATTAAGATTAGCAGCACTAGAGAAAAAAAAGTGGCATGGTTTACTTTTGATTAGTATTGTCTTTCCTCCCATCTCACAGTGGCTGTGACCCCTACAACCAAGATAGTTTAAATATATTAGATGATGAAAGTAAACCATTTGTCCAGTGTGAATAAGCACAAGAGGAAACAGGCTTAAACACCACTTGTATTTTAGATGCTTTTACATCTTTGCAAGGATTCTCTTTTCCATTCCACACACTGAATTTAATTGACTTACGATTAACTCTTGCTCATGTCTAAAATAGGGCCAATGGTGTAGAGCTGGAAAAAAAGGGCAGGGTACTGAATACAGTTTACTGCATGAAGTAGTGTAATTCCCAATATAATTACCTTTGAAGGTGGATTAGTTTCTATCCCTCTTGCATCTGAAGTGCTTTAAGAGTATATAAAGGACACTTAGTTCCCATATCACACATTAGCAGGTAGATTACATTTCAAAATTAGCTGGAGACTCAGGGTGCTCATCTCCCTGCTGTCACTAGCATGGCCTACATTTTCTGCTGGTACAAATGGGATAAACTGTCTGGAAAACAATAGAACCAGACTTACTTACAGTAGATGAGAATTTGACTGAAAGCCTGGTTTGGGTTTTTTTTCCCTTTACATCAGAATGAAGAAGGAAGTTAATTCCCATATTATCCATTCTAGAGAAAAATGTTATGGCATTTTTTCTATTTTTCACAGTGTCCTAGGACACAGAAAGATGAAATAACTTAAATCAGACAGGTATCCTAGGCTTCATGGATAACAGATAATAACAGGTAAAAGTACCATTTGCTACTGTAGTTATGTTTCTGTCGCTGTATATAAAGGTTTTATTCAGTTCAACAAAATAGACCATAAATCTAGTGCACAGTGTAAATATATGTGTTGCCTTTATGTTTCTGGAGCTACCTATAAATTAAAGGTTAACTAATATACCTACTTTAATTGCAAACAAGCTGAAAGAACAAAATCTCACCTTTAAGTGCTATAACACAAAAACTGCAGATCAATGTTAGCCAACAGCAGCTTTTGGGAACATCATCTTGGCCAGCCAGGGGCTGATTCTGACACAGAGAGGAAGTTTCTTCTGACTTATTCTAAGATTTCAGTCATGGTACAAAGATGTAAAAGGTACTTGTTAAGCACCCAGTGTTTGATAGAAACACACATAAATCACAAATATTTTCTCCTGAGATACATGAGGTGGGATCCTTGTCTGAATCCATGTCCAATAATACTGGTCGAGGGTTGATAGGTAAAGGACACCAGCATAGCCTTTTATCTTTGCCCCAAATTCATATTCCAAACCAGCCTCAGCATTGAGTGTAATGAAATCAGAAGTCTCAGTTCAGTCCCTAGTGGCATTAGTTCACATTATAAAATCATTACACATCATTTGACAATGTTGTGCACTGTTAGCATAGAGAAGAACTTGTTCTGTGTCTCTGGGGGAGACAGTCCCCACAGAAAAGATCAGGTTTGTGTGTGATGAGGAGGTGCAGGGGGGAGTGCAGCTGGCTGGTTGATAATGAGCACTTTGATGTTTAGCATTTTTACTCCCTTAACACTCATCAAGACCAATATTTGTCAGAATACAAAGAGGGGAAAAAAGTCAAATTGTTGTTTTCTAAAAGGGCAGCTGAGTAACATTTACCTAGTACAAGTTTAAAGAGAAATTCAGATGTTGGGAAATACACAGAATGCTTAAAACAGCTTTGTCTGTGCTATTCAAAACATCTTTGACTATTGCTAGGCTGGAACTTCAATGTAAAAACATGGATGTTTTCCTATTTCCTTTCTTTTTTCCCCTTTTAAAGGCAGATTTACAGCATAACATCTGATCTCATACACTTGTCACCATGATACTCTCCAAAGGCCCTGAAGACAATGGATCTTTCCAAGTCAAGCAAGAGTGAGTGTTTGCAGACTGGGTGTCTAACTCTGCATCTGGGGGAATGGCAGAGCAGAGCCTGCCTCAGCTCACAGCCTCCCCAGCACACAGTGGGCTGTTTATAGCCTGCTTTCACAGCTTGCAGCAGCACATCTAATTACTGGGAAAGAATCCTATCTTTAATTGTACTTCAAAAAAAATAATTCTCTCTGTAGGCCATGTAACAGGCTCTTCCTCGAGTGGGTTGAGCCACAACTGTAATTGCAATATAAAGAAGCAAGGACAAATAACTAAGCAGTTAATTAGCTCTGCAGTTTAAGTTAAATGCTACATTTGCTTTTCAGTCATGGAAAAATCGCCATTCCCGAGAGCATGGGTGAAACTATCTGGACAGCTGCTGGGAAACCCAGTCCTCAGGGGTCACCTAGGGCACTGTAACTGCAAAGGCCAAGGATGGTAAAGTCAGGTAAAGCTGACTGGAAGCCATCGGTTTGCTACAGCATGAGAACTTCCTCGAGTTGGTCCTGTGACAATTTAACTTGATGCAAGTCAAGACCAGAGAGTTGTCCAGTCTGAGCCACGTGTTCCTGCCCTGTGCCTCCCTGCTCCTCCAGGGGGATGGAATAGATCAGGGCAGGCAGCACAGGAGCCAGGGCCAGGCTGGGGAGAGAGGGGCACAGGAGCCCTGCCTACACAGGTCCAAACACAGCACAACCAGTGCCTAACATGTATGTACTAAACAATCTTGGCTCTGGCCTACCTTAAACATCACAGCAATTGCAGTGATTTACAGTAGGCTGAAAAGCCTGTCATGTCCCTTGACAGAAAACTTAGGGTCGAAAACATCTGGATCTGATTAGCAGCCATCAGCCTAGGGCCCACAAAAGCCATGGCTCAGGCCTCAAACACCATTAACATCTGGGCTTGGAGGAAATTTCACCAAGCAAGTTGCACTTCCTTCGGTGTCAGTTCTTGAGTTCTTTGATTTGGGTTTCTGCCTCATTTTCATAATTTCTCTGAAATTAGTATACCATGGTTTGTTTTTATTTGTAAGACTAATGTCCTGATGCAGTCTCAGTACCCAGACTGTTTCAAGCAGAGCAACCTTGCTCATGCATACCCTGATACAACCAAGTCAGGAGAGCTGACAGTACTAAACACACTTTAGGTGACTATAAGCGAGTTTATCTACCGTTCACCTCAGTGTAAATATTTTCAAAATAAAATTAGGGAATAAATGACTGTTCCAATTGTTCCAAGTCCTTTCTGCTTTAAATTGCTTCTCCAGCAGCTGTAGTCTGGGGGTGGGGGGAATGACGGGTCTTGGCGATATCTGGCTTCATTCACCATTCACTCTTAAATGGTGTAACAGTTTTATGGCCTTCCCTTAATGATCACCCATTGTGTAATGGATTGCCAATCAAGGATCACTTAATGACAAAACAGAATAATTTAACCCCTATTCAAATGACAATGCCCAGAATTGCCCACGTAAATGTCTTTACACAACAGAAAGTTTTTCAGCTGAATGAGGTAAATAACATTAACAAGCTATTATCCTCTAGCTCTTCCTCACCAGTTACAAAAGACCGACCTTTGAACTTTGAACTTTTTCTTTGACTGATCGCCACCATTATAACATTTGTGTTAGTCATTTAAAACTGCAGGTGTAGCCACTTACAATACCTAATAAAATGTGTAGGCTTCAAGGGAGGAGAAACTGGGGGCTCACAGGAACAAAACCGCGAGAATTAGCGAGGGCATTTCAAAAGGATTAATGTCCCGTGGTGTCCCGCAGCAGAGGGCTGGCCCAGGGTGGCCGTGCTGCCATGTCCCACAGGCAGGTCCTGCAGCTGGAGCCACCGCTGGCACAGCTGCCCGGCCTTTGGGGATGCCTCTCACCCACCCTCCCCGGGAAATGGCACTTGGGTTGCTAAATCACACTGATGGTCGTGAAAAAACAGTTATCACTGTGCTGCCGAATACACCACCAAGGGACAAGTGTGTAGTGCACACTGTCAGCTTCCCAGTCAGGAAAAGTTGGCGGTATCACTTTTTTTATGTGACTGATCATAAAATTATGACAACATGATACATGATGAACATGATGTTAAGAGACAGGAGCTGGTGGGCAGGAGGTCTATAAATACCTGCTCTTTCAGTGGAAGAGAGAGGAGGTATTTTCAAATTGGATACAGCTCCTAAGAACCTACAATAGGTCAATGGACATCCTAGGAGCTCTTCAGAAACTAAAATTAGTGAATGCCTTCCTTACTTTAAACCACAGCCTGGGTTTAGTGAACTGACACGGTATAGGAGGCACCTGCACTGCACCTCATCCCCCGTCTTGGATTTAAAAGTGAATGAAAAGACAACTTGCAGAGCCAAAGCTGCACATGACACAAAGTTCCAGGACAGCAAGGCAAGCGCCTTACTCCTTTTACATGATCTTTACACTTTTTAAAACTGAAACCGATTGAAGGTGAGTGCAAAAATAAGTAGATACCTACTGTTTTTCACCAAAAGTGAATTTCAAAGGCAAATCAGTACAACACAACCACTTATTGGAACCAGATTTTAAATTTGTAGAGTATTTCTAAGACTTGCCTTACAAGAGCAGCACAATATATTTTGATTTACTTAGACAGTCTGAAATAACCTATGTTCCAGATAAAAGTTTCAGCATTATGATCAATTCTGTGAGAAAAATATGCGCAATATATTTGTCTAGTAATAAATTTAAAGACATTTGAGCATGGTTGCAGATATACTGCTATTACAGAAATAAGGAACTTGATCAAATAACATGTTTACTTTGAATCATTCATGCAGTTAGATTTAAATAATTGAAATACTAACTTCATTAATGTTTTGAGTTGAAAATAATATCAAATTATGTATTAATATTTTAGATAATTAGTATATAAAGGAGCTAATCTAATATAAGAAAAAAAAGTAAAATAAATCAGATGGTAAGAATGTCCACTTGATTCCCACCAACATCTGGGGGAATTTAGGAATTCTGGTTGTGGGTTTGTTTTTTTTTTTGCCATCTTTTGTACTGATGCCTCACAAAACCAGGCTGACCCCATCAGAAAAGCTTACAGATCTGCTCTCTTGAGTAGCTCCTAAGGTCACATGCAAATAAATATTACCAAAAAAGCCCCAAACAAACCAGAAAAAAACTCAACCAACAAAACAAGACTTAATACCTAATAACCAACCAGATAAGTCCTAAAGACCTGGCCATAGAGCCTTAAGCCAAAGAACTAGAGATGGAGCTCCTGTTTTGGTACAGAAAACTCAGAAATTCAAATTAAACCATCTCTCTGTAATACCAGAATGGATGGCCCACAGATCCAAATAAGGATCAGCAGACCTGCCTGTTTCTGTCACTGCTTTAAACAAATCACAAGTCAGAACTGTCCAAAAGTCTTTGAATCCCCATCACATTAGCTGAATGAGATGGTCTCAATCATGAAAGAAGACACAAATCCACCTCCATGGCAAACACATTTCTGGCAAGTTCAATAGAGATGATAAAGGAAGAAGGAGAGATACATCTCTTTTTTTCTAAGAAGCTGGATGTGTGTTCCTGAGAATGTCCCTGTCTGTTCTTGCTCTGCAAGGAGAAAATATTGCAGCATTAGAGCTACCAGGACAGCTGGGACAGAAACAGCTTCCACCCCGAATCCCCCAGCTGCAATCCAGTTAGCAAAACTGGACCTAACTCACACATCACATACTTTGATGAAGAGAATGGGAACAAAAGCTGCAACACAATCCCAGTGCTGACTGATTCAGGACCAAGCATTCCTAACAGTTTCTGGTACCCACCTCCAGCAAGGAATAGAATCCCATAGCCACTGTTTTCTTCCCAATTTTCATTAGCATTCCTGTGTTTAACATAAAACACACCCACGCATTGTACCAGAAATAATTACATGCCACAGAGTACAGGTTAGGGATGCTTCAAATAATTGCCTACAGTGTCCCTGACATGACCAGCAAAGGGCTGAGGCACAAGAAAGGAGGTTTATGAAGAAATCCACGTGTATTCTAGAGGCTGACATCACTTCCATGTTGGAATAGGTATGTTGGACACAGCAATATACACAGCTTGTACATTGAAGTACTTTTCTTTGAGACCAAAGAATCAAGAGAGAACTTGAGGGGAAATACCAAATATTCAAAATTACTGAAAGCCCCCAACTTTGCCATGAGATGGGCACAAAGCACTTCCAGTAGGGCTCTCTACTTCCCCAGAACCCTGTTACAGGTCCCTTGAAGCGCCTGGTGTCAGCCACAACCCCTGACCCGTGTGATGCTCCAGCTTGCTCGGGGTGAAGGCACACACATCTCGCCGCACAGGGATCTGACACGGTCTTATCTCAGGCCTTTTGCTGGTGACATTTGTCACCGGTTCAAAACTTATTATAGCCACCATCTCCGCTTAAATTTACAGATACGTTTTAATTAATGGGGGAAAATGTGTTTATCTCCTCCGAGCAGTGCCTGGCTTCCAAGCGTTTGTTATCTCCGGTGTGAAATTTAGGCTGACAAGAATCAGCGCTTCCCACGCCGCAGGACCGGGAACCGGGACCGGGGCTGGGAACGGGAGCGGGGCTGGGAACGGGACCGGGGCTGGGAGCAGAGCTGGGAGCGGGGCTGGGAGCGGGACCGGGGCTGGGAGCGGGACTGGGGCTGGGAGCGGGAGCGGGGCTGGGAGCGGGAGCGGGGCTGGGAGCAGAGCTGGGAGCGGGGCTGGGAACGGGACCGCGGTTTCCCCAGCCCTGCTCACACGAGTGTGCCGAGCACATCTGCCCGGGCTCCGGCAGCTGGGGCCGTGTGTCCAGTTCAGCGTCGGAGAGGGAAATTAGCGGTAAAGTTTAATTGTGAGTAAACAACACGGCGTTTCGGAGCGGTAAACACGGCAGTGGGACCGAAGGGCCGGCACTCCATCACAGCTGTGCCCGCTCGGGGCTGTCACTAGCGATGTCCCTCGCTCCCCGCCTGGGTCATTCCCAGCGCTCCCTCCTGCCCCAGCAGCGCTGGGAACGGGACTGCCCAGCGCCCACCTCACACCGAGACACGGCACACAACCTGAGCATCCACAGCGTGACACACACCCCCGCGATTTTCTTAAATAATAGCATCTTTCCTTCCTTAAAATTGCCAGCTGACCAAATATGTGTCACACCCTCAAAAACACATAGGCCTGGGAAGCCTGGGTACAGATGGTTTGGGAACAAGGTAGACATGAATAATTACCCAGATTCTGAGTGCACTTGAACAAATTGTTTCAGCTTATTGGAGGTTAACCTGAGGAGCTGGAGCAGTTTCTGCCATGGCCACTGTGCCTTAGTTTCCTTCTTCATGAAATGGGAAGAGTTCTGAGACTGTGAGAGACTGTGGGGATTATCTGGTGATCCTGTGCAACGGTAAAACACACACACCAGCTGAATAAAGTTTATGAGGGAAGATACAGAATTCTTGTTCATCATTTTGTTTCTTTCTTTTCCCTTCACTCCCATTCTCATTGCCTATTGATTTTTGTTTCCAGCTGACATACGAGCGACAGCCTGCATTAAGACAACAGCAACTGAAGCATCAGGGAAGTCAACATCACTATATACCATTAAGAAATCTGCTGTTTGATGATGCACATTTACCACTCCAAGAAGTGCCTTAGGGAAATACAACCACTTCTGAAAGGGGACTAGTACTAGGTGGGTGGGCTTCAAAAAAGCATTGCTCTGCATGATGTCCAGTAGGAGAATCCCTTTCAAAAACAGTGAGATGGATGAGCTGTCATCAACCCACTTCATTCCCTGCTTTGCAGGACACTAATAAAATGGGCAAAGGACAGTTCTGGGTTGTTCAACACACGATAAAAATGCACAAAAGGTGATTGACATGAAGAAACTGCAATCATAGTAAACTAAACATATGCTTCTGGAAGCACTGATCTACTAGAATAACTCAGGCGTGTGTATCCTCTAGCTGCTGAAAGACTAACCACCACTTTAAAACAATTGAAATCCCTATATATTGTGAGTATAAGCTCTTAATTAATTTGCCATATTACATGTATCAACAGCTAGACAGAAATGGAGCTTAACAGCAATTTATCTTCAATCATGTTTTGAAGCCAACACAAATATTTCTACATTTCACCCTGCTTTTGACTCACTGTGTAAGTAGAAGCAAAAGGGCACAAACCACTGCTGACATCAACATCATAAAAAGTGTAACCTGGCTTAAATCAGAGCCATTGGCTCTTCTTGTGCCAGCAATGAACAGGGATCTCTGCCTTCATTCGTGACACTCTACAATTAAGAGAATTTGATGTAAGAATATGAATGATCTCACAGACTCTCACCCTCTCATGAAACTTCACAGGCATCAGGCTTGCATGGTCCCAGGGCTGCTGGGAATTGAATTGCTAGGCAGAGACATTCTCCCTTACCCATTACAGACAATCAGCTGTGCTCTCCCATCAAACACATGCAGGGTACAAACCCTGTACAGAGATTTCCACCGAGGTGCTCCCACTTCTCCTGAACCCAGGAGAACAGGAGCCTCTGCTCTGGGCTGACAGCAGCTCCTTCCCCTAACACAATCCATTGAGGGAGCACATTTCCAGCTGGGCTTCTCCATGCATAGGACACACTCATTAAAGCTACTAGAGGTGTGACTGGACAGAAAAGATTAAAACCAAAACAAAAACAAGAACAAACTACAACAACACTACCACCTTCACACACACATACACCAAATAAAAAAAAAAATAAGAAGAGGAACATATGCGGGAATAAAGAATTCCCCTGCTTGTTCTGCCTAGGCTTTTCTGTTGAGATTTTCACCAAGAACATTACCAGGGTTTTGTGCTGATGAACACAGGCACCATATACTTTGACTTGGCCACTGCATTAGGATTGTACCACCAGGGCTCTTAGCCTAGACTTGACTTGAGCAGGTAAATGAGGAATTTCCTCTAGCTTTTGCCATTCAGCTCCATACAAATATTAGTAAGGCAACTCCAAAAATCCAGATGCTCAAACCTGAGGAATGGTTACAGAAGGGCAGCTGTCTCCAACAGACTCAAGTGAAAGGAGAGACAACTTTGCTGAGACAGCTGGTCCATATTTGTATTCTCCAGTTTATTCAGTCTTCCTCTAATTATTTCATTAGCTCTTCACTTTTTTAATGAGTGTAATCCCACAACTCCCCAAGCATGAACACTACACAGCCCGTCCCTAGAAATTAACTCCTTCTGCCTTTTATAAAGCTCCCTCACAAACAGATTGCTCCACACTGTACACATATCCATGTAACTAACACAATTTGCCAATTTGCCAAAGGGTAAAAAACTCTAAGCTCCCTTTATTTGTCTTGCTGCTGAGTGATCTCAGCCCCAGTGACTAAGAGTCAAGCAGCGAGCTGTGGGGAGATGCCATGCTGCAGCTATACTCACCTCAGCTGCAAGCAGCAGAGCTGCCATCTTGCTAATCAGCTTTAATTTAGCTGTCTCACAGCTTCATAAGTAAATAAAGACTTACTTAGTGTCAGAAATATCAGTATTTAACCGTAGAGTTTAAAAAGTATGGTAATTAAAAGAGTGCCACAAGTCACAGCTCTGTGCAATCCTAACAGATTGTAGGGTTTGCCTTTTTGAACCTCTCAGCACGTTTAGAAACTTGAGTAAAACAACAAAAGGTGTTAATAGCTTTAAGGGGAGCACCATGCTGATAGATTACCCATTATGGTTACCCACTCACAGCGAAATGGCAAATAGGTTTGATCAATTCGATTTTAATGCAAAGTGGAACTTGAAAAAACCAGCAATGAGCAAAGAGAAGACCTTTTGTTGCTAATGTGTCTGAAAAAAAAGCACTTAATTGAGGTCATAATAATATTAGCAGTTATTCACCATCAATAATTCAGCCTTATTTATTACTACATGGTAAAGTTCTGTCAAACAGGAATCGCTCAGGCTTTGTTATACATGTTAACATGAAGCTAGCTGCTGGATGAGTGGTATATATTTCACCAGCTGCTCAAACCTGCGGGATAGCAAGAACTAATGATATTCTTTCTTGGTCCTTGCATTACATAATAGTTAATTTGCTGCATGCAGAAATATACGTTACAAATATAATAGTCCCACATAAAGTATGCATAATAAAAAAAGCATTATATCTGAAACAGTGACTGACTAATCTAGCCTGAGCTATCTGTCATATGGAAAACAATTTCAATTCCTGCATGATTTAGTACTCCTACAGCAGGAGAAACATAAATTCTGCCTTTTCACACAGTTCTAGTCACCTGTGATTAGTTACCTTTAAAAAATCTAAACGAACGTATAATTGTACAATTATAGATGCAAACTCCAGTGTTAAAATTTTAAATGTATTAGTCTCGTAAAATGGCTCATTAATCTCTGGGTCTTAAAGGACATACTTGTCCTGTAATGAGCCAAATGCAGGAAATATGTGTGTGATGGTTTGGGGGTGGTTTTTTTTTTTTTTCCCTTAACCTTAGAATAGTTTCATTCCTACAAAATCTGTTCACCAAACACAAAGAAGTTGTCAGTGACAAAGTCAGTTGTAGTTCTCCGGTCATTAACTATGGAAATAAGCTGTTTTGAAGGGATTAGTTTTTCCTTATACACGATATTCATGGGTTTATAACAGCTGTATAATTACTGACTGGAAGTGCAACCAGAAAGGTTGGGCAGGAATATTGATCCCTCCGTGTCTGCTAATGACCACTTCTCTGCTGCGCTGGTGGAAGGAAGCCTTCTACTAGATTTTTACCACCTTCCTCAAGTTTAAAAAAAAAAAAAATTAAAAAACTTTAAAAAAAAAAAAAGGAAAGCAAGATCATGGGGCACCTGTGGAAAACAAGGGGCAGTTGGGAGCCCCAAGCCCGGGGCAGGGATGGATTGATGGATACGGATGCAATCCTGAGCGGGGGGAGCCGCAGCCTCTCCGGGAGCTAATCCACTTGGCAGCACTGAGATGGCTCCTTGAAGGAGCTAAAGGAGACTGACACAATGGCCTGCGAGGCATTAAAATGTAGGAATTAAAAACTGTTAAATTGCACAGAGGGATTCTTAACCTCAGCCCTTTGGCAACAGTGATGTTTCTTCCCTTTTCTTCTCTCTCTGCCTCTTCTTGAAAGTGATTTGGGGTTTCTTTGGGGGTTTTTTTGTTTAGTTTTTTTTTTTCCTCAAATGCCTCAGTCATCAGACCTCACTAATTCTGGATGCCAGTTCCCCGCCGTACACAAACCCTGTTAATGAAGGGAATAAAGCATCTGAAAGAGTGCCTCGAAAAAAACTTTGTCTTTTCCTGGCTGCTCCAGCCCCTCTCCTGCCCTTCTCCCCGCCCCACTCCATGGTCAAAACAGCCGTCATCACCCAAAAGCACATCTGGGTCCACAGGTCCTTTTGGTCCTGCAAATGTAAGATCTCCAGACAAGCCCTCCTCTGCAACTGGGGCTATGCAGAATCCCTGCACCATTTGAATGAGAAAGGTGAGGAGCTGTGTTGTTTAAATCGACAAGCAAACGTTCAAAACGATTTTAAACAGGGGACAATTATTGTTTGCCCTGGAGCTTAAATGGATATGGGCTTTTACTATTTTTTAAACTTTTTTTCTTTTTTTTTTCTTTTTCCCCCTGAAACACAAGTTATCCTCGGGCTCAAAAACTGACATGTGGTTCCTGACAATAATAGGGTATCACTCAGCCACTTTGTAGGAAGCTACCAAAAGAAATGACTCTTCTTCCCTAGCTGGTGGGTTGGTTTGGGGTTTTTGTTGTTTTTAAACAGCGTGACATTTTAAAAGTTATTAGAGCATTAATGCTGCTTTTTAATGAATGAAGCTCTATAAAACTACTGATATGGAATTAACATAAGTTTACCTCTGAATGCAAGTCTCTTTTTTTTTTTTTAATTTTACTATCCATTACTTCATTAAATCAACACTGAAAAAGACTAGCCTTGCCAAATTTCTCACTGCACATTCCACTGTTTGCCCATGACAGTATTTGAATGTGCTTATTATTTCTAGTAAAGCCCTTATCATTTTCACTGTGAAATTTAAATCACCCTGATCCAACTCTTCTTAGCTAAAGTCAGCTTTATCAACCACAAGAGATGTGGGATTTTAAAAAGATCTGAGTAAATTCACATTGTTTGGATAAACTCATTCAGGGGGTTCAGCAAATGAAAGCTGAAATAGATATGTATTCCAAGGAGGTTATGGACTGCTCAAAAACAAAGAAGTTAAAGCATAATTTAAAAAAGAAGAAAAAAGTTAATAGTATCACTATCTTTTTAATGAGGGCATTCACAAACCAGGTTTTGTATTGGTATTTCTGTGCCTCCACAATAATTCAAGTGAAAATCAAGAAAGAAAAAAAAAAGAAAAAAAGAAAAAAGAAAAACAACCCAAAACATTAAACTGTTTACACAAAGATTTATTTTTTTTTTTTTACAATCCACTCTGCTATGTTATCTGGTCAGTGTTGTGCTATCAAAAAATGTTAAGGGCTGCATTTATGCATTATCCCACAATTTAAGTAACTGTGTATCATGTATATTTAAAACCATCTCTCTGTAGTTTTAATTATCTCAGTCTGCAGGGAAAAAACGCAGCTCCCATGCCTGAGACCGAAATGAAAGTGCTGCACGCTGACAGCTAAGATGTCTGTCCTAGCTTGTTGAGATTTCCTGTAAAATTTGCATTGAAAAGGCAGCTTTAAATATACTTAAAATAAAAAGAGCATTTGCATCTAATTTGCTACACTTGCAGTATTAAAGTTTTATCTGAATAAAGACATGTCAAATGGATTTATATAGTTAAGCTGATAGCTTTTAAAGTCAACACAGTAACATCAGCTAAATTCAACAAAGTAATGGCAGCAGCTAATGGCATTTATTAGTTTATCATCATTTACTTAAAAACCATAACACAGATCATTTTATTTTCACATTACTGTTTGTGATTCTTTGACTCAGTTTGTATTGATTCCACAAATTATGGCAGAAACTGACATTTATCTAACAGAGTTTTCCAAGCTATAAATGTTGGCTTTAGTGGGAAGCAATTGAACACTTGCCACACAATGGTTTGAGCCATGCTAGAAACAACCATCTTCAAATAAACACATTTGGCAACCATTTTAAAACGCGATTGTTGCTTGTCTGATAATGACAGAGGGGTTTTTGTTACTGATAAGGCTCTTATTACAAACCACTGCCTATGTAATCTACAGCTTGATCACACAAAGTGCTAAGCACACTCACCCAACCCAGCAAAGAGCTGAAGCATTAAGCTTTGTTTTGAAGATATGCATAATAGCGAGCAAGGCTTTTTACAGTACTTCTCTTCTGCAGACCTCAAAGAACTTCACAAAAGAGATCCTTGCTGTTTACACAGGAGGAAAATGAGGCTGAGAGAATCCAAATCACACTCAGTGCTGCAGGGGGACTTGATGCTGTGAGTCCCAGTTTAGTGTTCTGCACAGGTTTTATTGCCACCTTACCCCCCTATTGACTTCAGAGTGTCATCATCACTTGCCCAGACTTCAGTGGAGCTACCTGCCAAAACTACATATTTATGACAAAGATTATTGAAGGGTCCAGAATGCTACAGAACAGTATTTTTTTCTCTAAACTCATGGTAAAAACCAGGCTTTTTTATGCATTATACTCTCAATTCTGCTACAGTTACCTTTTCATCCCACTTTTTAGCAATAATTGATGAAGCCAGAAACATTTACCATGAAATATTCGGCAATATTTTATTGCCACCATAAAAACTAGGCACACACGTATCTTGGTTTGTAAATATTATGGGTGCGGACACCTACATGTCAACACTCAGTTTTACAACTGCATTTGAAAATGACATCAAAAGTTTCCAATCATGAGATCTACTCTCCTCCCTGGTGACATCTATGCTTGTTCTTCAGTGGAAGAAAAAAATCATGCTGAGCTGAAGATAGGTTTTATTTTCAGAACTATGCACGGAGGTCAACATTCTTGCTAACAGGAGGCCCATGTCTAATTCCCCATGTCATGGCCTAAACCTTTAATTCCAAAGAATCACCAGCTTCTCTCTTTTTTCCTTTTTGTTTTGTGGGATTTTTTTGGTTTGGTGATTTTTTTGGGTGGGCTTCGTTATTGTTGTTTAGTTTGATTTGGATTTTTGGTTTGGGTTCTTTTTAGGGTTTTTGAGGTTTTTGTTTTGTTTTTTTGTTTTGGTTTGGTTTGGTTTTTTTTAGCAGATCATATTCTCAAGAAAAGTGACAATCACAAGTGATATTTGGCAAGAATTTGAAATGATCATGCTTTGTTTCATGCCATTTATTATAATTCTCCCACAGCAATGGGCTTTGTTCTGCTGTGTCCTCACCCTGAACTCTGGCTTCTATTTCAGCACACATTTGTAATTCTCTATCCCTGGGCTGAAGAGCTCAAACCTCTGGCTCACCAGAACAGCCTGAGACAGCTGGAGCAATGGTTTCTGAGGCATACCCATCCACCTCACAGCTGGCCAACTCTCTTATATATAAGTGCTGGATCGGGCAAGAAGGAGAAAGAAGGAACTAAAACCTGTATTGGCTTTCACTTGGAGCCCCAGTCTGACCTCATTCAATTCAACAGGAATTCTGTTCTGATTTCAACAATGCCTGCATCAAATATTCAAAAAGTTTTATTTAATTGAAGATGACTTGTGAAAAACTACTGCCAAAAGGTCTTTGGGGGGAAAATGAGTAAAAAACTTTATTTTGCTGTGTATGCTCTCTTCCTTCAGCTCAAGGAACACAGTTGTAACCTACTAAAAATGCACACCATATTTTACAGCTATTTCAGTCATGCTGGACAGAATGACAGCCCCAGAAGTTTCCATTGTGCCACAGAGACTTGACTCTCCTCGGGACTGGAGGGAGACTGCCTCTAGCAAGACACCTCCGGAGGGGAATAATATGGCACAAGTGTTCTGAAACAAAAGCCCAGAACACCAGGTAGCTACAGCACTGCAAACAGCATCACTGCTTAACAAGTAGGGCAGCTTAAAGGAGGAGAGAGAGTTCTATTCAAAGTCAGAGAGAAAAAAACAACCTCTTGGTTTCCATCCAAATGCAAATAGGAAGCCAAGTCTCAGCTGAAGAACTGGTTCCTGCCAGCTCCACCTGAGGAACAGGGCTCTCTGCACAGTAGTAGTTAGAGCCTCCAGATGGCTTTGAGGCACAGCCCCTAAGCAGTTTAGTTTGACCTGAAAACCCCAGGGCATGGGAGAAGTTTCCCATCGCTGATCACAAATGGGGGAATTTCTCTGAGCTGGTCCCTCTAGAGTAACACAAAGCAGAGCAACCTCACCGGGTTTCAGCTGCACCTCACTACTCATGGTGAGTTTTCCTTTTCATTTCAATTGTTCTGTACTTCAGACAGCTCATTCCTAACTTGTGCTAGTAATAACCATTCTCCACTTTCGTTCTCCCCCACTAGGACCTTTCCTGTCCTACACAGGAGTGAAACAACAGCACCCCAGCTGGTGTCTATATGGCAGCAGGCAGGATAATGTCAGGGCCACACTCTCCACGGATGCAAATTATCCTAACTTCATTTACTCCAGCGGAGTTCTTGGTGTTTTTTATCAGATAAGGATGTGGACTTTAACATTAATCATGTGCAGAGAAAAAACTCACCATTTCAAGCTTCATTATGAAACAAGTGCTACATTAGCACTGAGCATGGAAAATCTCAGAATTTCCCTTTAATGATCTTGAAGATTATGTGCAGCAGGAAAGTAGAAGTGGAAAATCTGTCATAAATGTCATTGAATATTTTTAATAGCTGAAAGCTAGGCTTCCTTTAACACTCTTGCCTGAAAAAAAAACCCCAAATACTGGAGACTACTCATTAACTAGAAGCAAGGGGATTGGTTTGTTATTATACTATGTCTGTGAGATGGCACACAATGGAAAGACAAAGTTCTTAGGCTCAGAGACAGCATAAGCTAGGAAAAAAAGTAGATAGGCAAGCACAGCTATTTTAAAATATATTATGTATAAGTATGGAAACAACTGAAAACTTTCAGGATGGACTTATTAAATATTGTCTGTTGTAGCCTGTTTTTTTCTCGGCCTTGGCAGCCCTTTTAGACATCATCTGATGGCACCAGGAAATACCTGTGATGGGGACTTGCTTTCCAGCATCTCTAGTGACAGCTGCAGACAGGTTACACGAGTGGGGGCTGCAGTGGACTCCTCCTGCTCCCTGGTCTTGTGTAGGTGCACAGAGCACCATAGTTCTAGGCAGGCATCAGAGGTTGCTGCTTGAATTGACTGTGATGAAAGAAAACGTTCCTTAAATCAACATTTTCCAAGTCCTGGTCAGTGCTCAGGCACCACCCCAGTCTGCTCCAGTTCCTATGCACCTCCCGCACCTGAGGTTGGAAAAACTCTCTAACACTGTCCATCCCGACCTCAGAACAAGAGGCAGAGTCCCAGTTTCTATCAAAGCAGCCATGGAAATGGCAGATGTTACAGCTTTGTGCACTGTCTCAGCAGGCTCTTATGACTCTAAGGCATACTGACACAGAAACCTTGACAAGTGTCCGTGTAATAGGAATAATGCTTGGCAGGAGGACATAAAGAACTAGTCAAGAAGGTTGTAGTTGTGAAAGTGTTTCTACAAAGAGAAGAACTTACTTTCTTAGATGGTTGTGTGTAGTGAAAGCATCTTCTCTCTTTCACAGGTACTGGAATTCTATTAATTCCATGTTATTTGCTAAAAAGAAAGAAAAAAAAAATGTTGTTGAATATTGTCTTCTATGGGAAAGGAATTAAGCCAGCATGCATTTCACTGTAGTTTTTAACAGAATGAATACCCCAGAAGACTTCACTTGAAGAAGGGAACTGTCAAGTACTACAGCCTTTATAAAAATTAACAGGTTACTTTGAATGCATTTGGGTGACGGTTACAAGATTTTTCTGCTTGGCTAAATTTTATCACACTCCCTAACCATGCTGCCAAACATAATTTCATTTGCTCTTGTCTCCAAACATTTCAGTCTCTCTATTTCCACAAAATTATATCCACCTTGTGTCCTTATGCCACAGAAATCTTTGAATGTAGGAAAACCAGCCCTTTTAAATTTCTTTCTTTTCCTTAAAGCCTTTTAACGACAAGTTTACCCTCTTTTTGGAGTCAAACTTTTGCCAAACAAAAGAAACCAAACCACAACAACAAAACCTTTTTGAGAAAGAAAGGAATGAATATGCAAACTACACAATTACACAAATAGACAAATAAGAAGAATAACAATAGAATTGTAATTAAAACATTACCATTTAGTTCATGGACTGATTTCATGCTCTCCTTCTCTAGTCTTATATTAAGAGTTGGAGGGAGCAACAGAAATCCCTTGGTCTCAGCTGCTAAATCAGTAAGGTCTAGGAGTTACAAAGGAAGTCAGATCTACCCTGCATGGCCTGTGAGCTCCCATGTATGTGTTTACTGAAGAATGGATCCCACACAGCCATGACATTTCATTTTTTAATACCAAAAACTCAGGTCCTGAGAAGCTGTTTTACCCACTTATCATCAAACAGTGTGCCAAGTTGAAAAAACTATCTTCAGTAATCTGCTAATCAGTCTTTCCTACTAAGGTCTATTCTATTGTCTGCATTTGAGATAATGAATATTAAAATTGCACAATTCATCCCACAGGGTGTTTTTCAAATTATACAGAGCACAATAGAATCCATTTTCTTGCTGTTGAAATTCCGCCTTCTTCAGGGTGGAAACACAGGAGATATGGATGAGTGGAACATAACACTGTGCAGCAAAGAGGGGAGGAGAAACCCATGCCAAATATAGCAGGGCAATCCTTTAATCCTACAGAAAAATGAAAAGGTTTTTGGATGTTTGCAGCCTAATTTGATATCATCAGCCACTGGGCACAAAATCAACATCTGTGTAACCCACAGGTGGCCAGACCTGTGCAAAGAGAGCAGGTTGTGCAAGGAGTGACAAGATCAGCATGCAGAGATTCACACATGTACCATGATTTATGTGCAGGACAGGAAGGGCTATCTTATAGCAAGAGAACAAGCACATTCTTGCACGTGTCGGTCCAGAAGACAATCTAAAAAATCTAATTTATAGAATACAGCCCCAGAGACGTAAAAGGCAGCATTAGCCTGGCTGGGTGCTGACCAGGTATCCCAAAATGTCTGTTCTCTGCAAACAAGTGAACAAGGGTTTCACTCTGGTTTGGGTTTATAATAACATTGTTTCCATTTATTAAATGATAATTACTTAGAATGGCAAAAATTCACCGACAGTAAGTTTGAACAACATTTCAGAAAGTAATCTCTAAGGGGCAAAACTTCTGGTGGGTTTGGTGAGAGAAAAGGCCCAGACTGAGGGTGTTTTCAAAGGTTTTAAAAACTTTAACTCAAGAAACTTCCAGCTCCAGAATCACACAGAAAATCTTTTCCAAAAACCTATCCTGAGCTGCTTGTTCATTTATAATTGCATAGGTAGAATTGCTAACATCCCTCCTTCTTTAAGATATACTGTACAGGTCATAACTTATCCTTTTTAATAAAAAAGAAATAAATTTACCTTTTGAGTGTCATTTCTGACCACTACTGCCCCTTTTCTAAAGCCACGGGGCTTCAGAGTAGACAGCCTGCTGGAATTCCAGTTCACAGCTTAATTCTCCTCCTGATAAAAGAGACAAAAAGTTCCTTTCAGTAAAAATAAAATTTAATATGGTCTGCAAATTTGATATATTGCAACCTCCGACCTCAGCTTAATTGTTCACAAAGAGCTAACGGTACCCCTGGCAAGTAAATGACTTCTACAGAGTGTTGCAACTCTGATAGCTGAAGAGAAGGGGAGCAGCAGTCTGACAGATAATCAAAATTTTTAATGTGAACCATAGTGAGAGAGGTTATTCAGAGCACAGCCAGACTGTAGGAGCCTTCTGCAGCTGCCATAGGAGCTCCTTAGGATGAGAAATGCTTAAACATCATCCTCACTCAGCTTGGTGAAGTGTTGCTGCTGTTAGTCACCAGCCGATGGAGTCTGACACTTTACAGCAGCAGCCAGCGAGATCTGGGATCTGCACAGACAGAAACATGCTACTTAAATTTCTCTGGGGCCAAAGCTGCCCCATTCTGTGGCCTTCAAGAGCTTTTCTTAGAGTCTGACAAGCAAGCAAGGGAAAGAGAATGAAGGTAAAAAGAAGAGTGATGCAAACACCCAGCCCGTGGAATCTGACCTTCTAAAGGCACTGCATAGCAGGATTTCAGTGAGGCAGCCAGGACTCCACAGCTCACACAGGCAAAGGCTGGGTGGAGGAGAGCAAGGGGAAGAAATGAGGTTTGTCCTGGTCATTGTGATTTGAGAAGTTAGGAAAGATTAAATTTGTCCCTGATTCTCCTCACCACATGCTGTCCTGTGAAGTCCACAGACATCTGGTGCATTCAGGGCTGGTGTGCAGAGAACGAGCCCATGGAGCTGAAGGGACCATACCACCAAAGAGGTCCTTATTTCCTTTTTCTACTGAGAGCACCCAACACAAAGTACTCAGTACTGGGAAGACAGCCATGACCCATAAGCTGGTTTACCTTGTTGTCTTTTTATACTGGAAAATCACATTGTTTTCCTCACAGCTAATTTGATTGCCAAAGCAGAGATGTGTCAGGGGCCTACACAGGTGAGTAAATGCTTACCTGCACAGTCTAAAGCATTCTAGGTGCTCCAGGATATTGAAAAGTCAGCAGCAACAAAAAAGCATTTATTTTCTCTCTGTTAATCTGGGTAATGCTTTGCAGCAATATAACATCAGAAATTAGTATGCTGATAAACAGAAAATGAAGTACAGTACAATAAAATAAAATCACAGTACAGTGTGCAAGCATGCCTGTAAAGAGAGGGCACTTGCCAGAGTGCTGACTGTATGCATACATTTACACCTTAGCAGGCACAGGCCATTAGCAAATGTACTTACACAGAGAATGCTGAACACAGTTTCCTCCTTCCCCTCCTGATTCAGTGTGGGGTCAACAACATCAAACAGCTCCCACAGAGAGCACTTGCAGCCCCCTGAGCCCTCCAACAATTGCATTTGTCCTGGCACTGAGCTCACCCTCAGGGTATGATCCCCAGCAGGCTGCCCCAAACAGCTGGGGATCAGCACAAAGGAACCCAGACTGTGTCCTACCACGAAAAGGAATTATAAACCTGCCAGCTAACAGCATAAATGCTTGATGCCTCCTCCCCAAAACATGGAAGGCAGCAGCAGCCTATGTGCTACCCTGCATGGGCTCTGCCCAAGCCATGTAAGGGTGGGATCACCCTTGTGAGCACAGACCTGAGGAGCTGCAGCACCCCAGCACCCCAACTGTGCTGCACACCAGTGACAGTCACCCCAGCACACCACTGACAGCCACCCAGCACCCCAACTCTGCTGCACACCACTGACAGCTGTGCTTGGCTCCCAGACAGACAAAAAGCATGGTGAAAATTATACCTGTCCTCTTGCTGCTGAAAGGCAGCTGAGCAACCCACATGTGCAAACCAAGGGGAAAGAACATTTCCAGATCAGAGGGTGTCTGCAGCTCAGTAGCCAAAATCTCCAGCCTTTTTCTAAATTAGGGATGCTGATATGTCCAGCAGCAGCCACTAGTCATGTTAGCTGTCTCAGTGTCACTGGAAAGCAACTACCAAAGCCTTTAGAAGTTCATATTTCAATTTTAAGGCTGAGGCTATTTTAGCTAATGTCCCCAAGGCAATTGTCTGGTCAAATGTCAGAGTTTATACTGCTAAAGGAAATCACTATGTTTATGAGATCTCTGCAGTTTGGGAACCACATTAAACCCCATTTGAGTTTCTCAGATTATACTGTGTTGTGGATATCTTTTTTTTCCCTGTGTTTGGAACATATCTCAATCTCCTTGTATTCCTATGAGCCATTGAAAATATCTCCTTCTGTCATGTTTAAATATGAGCTTCATCGCTGTAGGATTTTTCTCCACTAATTCACTTATTAAAAAAAGAAAAAAATCTTTCAATTGATGTTGTTTCTGTATATTTCTGAGCCTGATATCCCGCAAATTGGTAATTTATTTACTTTTTCATTAGCAAAACATTGCTTGAATTTTGGTATTTCATGACTAATGCCAAGCTCCAAACTTTAATTTAACCCTTTGTTACCCAAGATTCCCCTTCTTTTTTGTCTCTCTGGGCTTCTTGGGTTTTTGCCCTGCTCACTGCATTACTGGCACCAGGGATTGGCTGTTCTGCTTTGGCACAGGCACAGTGCAGGTGTTACCTGTGGCTGCAGAGGAGCTGTCAGCTGCCTTCCACACGAGTTTCACCCTGCCCATGTTCATGAGCTGGTTGCACCTCAGAGATTCCCTGGACCTGTAATTTGGTCTAAGGCATTTGGAGTCTTACATATCCACTCAAGTAATGTGGCTTGAAAGCATTTCTTCATGTGCAGACTTAAAAACCCCATACTTTCTCCACCACTACACTAAAGTGCTTGTTCCTCTGCCAGGCCTGAGTCGTTAAAACTCTTTGCCTTTTTTCCTAGTAGTGGGCTTGTTCTCAGGTTTTTAACGTCTCCTCTAGTTTGGGGTTTATACAAGTCTGAGTGTCATGACTCCTACAAGCTAGCAGCAAATTCCATGTACAGTTAATCCCACTGAATTTGTCAATTCAAAGAGCTTGAGATGCCAAAAACTATGGAAATGTGTTTTTTAAAGTTTGTTCTTGACAGAAGACTTGGCCAGAGAAGCTGGACTGCTACACCACATGGAAGCATGGATGTAATGATGTTCCTAAATGTGGAAGTTCCTATTCCTAAGGAGCTTTCTTCCCAAAGCTTTTAACTTACATGCCTTACACTTAATTTTGTTAATATTAAAGACCACTCCTAGAGTAGCCTATATTGAAGATTATCCTGTACAAACCCCAATATAAATAACACACTGTGTGATGAAAAGCTACAGCTTTAAACACAGAAGAGGATGAACTCACTTTTCTGTTCCCATGAATGACAGTGGTTCCTCTCCTCCATGCTCCCAGTCCCCTGCATGTGGTTTTGTGACCAGCAGTGGCACAGGGCTGCAGCACCAGCACTGCCCACACACCAGAGCTCCCCTGGCTGAAATAGGACAGTGTAAATGAGCCTTTTAGCAGCAAGAGAGAGGGCAATAAAGATCACAGTACAGCTTTTCTTCCTAGAGTCAAGGCTGGTTTTTTTTAGCCTTATTTTCTTCATATATCTGCTAGATCCTTCCCATCTTTGAAAAGCAACAGGTACCAGATGCTGAGAAGATAGCACAGAGCTAAGCTGGAAGTTAAATTTTCTGATTATCTTTCATATAATGAGCATCTGTACCTTTTAGATTTATTTATCTAAACAAGTACTTCCATTTCCTTCTGGTATTTTTTTTTCTTCATATTATTGGCTGAGACCCAAGTAGGCAAAGTATTTCTGTGCCATCCCATTTCTAGGTTCAAATAAAAATTAAAAAAATAAAAAAGAAAGAAACAGTGTAAGGTTGATCACACACTTGTTATTAAGTCAAAGCCGGATTCAAGTGTTTGTGTGAGGTAGAATTATCTCATTCTTTTTGTCTGTGTCTTTCTGTGATCTACCAGTCAAGTATGTGATTGGATTTCAGCTCAACAAAACCTTAAATTACACACCTATTGTGCCTGAGCTAAGCCTAGTTTCACAGCACTGGAGAAGGCTCCTCACTGCTCTTTTGGCACTGTTCGATCTGGCTTCTGCTATCATCCCCAGGTTGATGAATGAGTAATAGGATTAGAAAGTCTCATCTCTGAAATGCTATAATTGTCACATTTGGTGAATTGACAAAGGCCTGGGCGATGGAGAGGTGCTCCATAATGTAAAGTCATACGTTCAACCTGCACTCCCTGGCCAAGGCTAAGAGAATGGGAGGAATAAAAAGAATCCCTTCAGCTCCCCATTTGTCCAACATACACGGATATCTCACCCTCTAAATTAACCTTTTATGCATGAGTTTGTTGGAAGGCAGAGTGTTCTGCCTCTTAGAGGCTCTTATCTCTCTGGAAGAAAGATGATATACTTGTTGATTCTTTGGTTAGTGCAGGAGATTAAAAAGTCTAGGAGGGCTAGAGCAGGGGGCAGATTTTCTTGTCTTCCCCAGTAATCTTCAATTCAAAACACCAGGGGAGAGATCCTTCCCCAGGCGAGCAGAAAAGGGCAGCTCAAGCCATGACTGAAGAGCTGAGGATGTGAGTCTGTGTTCATATGGACTGCCTTTCCATCCACCTTCTTGGGGTCAGTAGCGCACAGGTCCTGGCAGAAACTCCACACTCCTCTCTCTGTAGGCCCACCTATATCAGCCAAGACTTCTGAAAATGAACACAGTTTTCAGTGGCTCCTATTCCAAGTCTCTTCTGAAAGGGTAGATTTCCAAAGGAATTTACAAGCCAGACTTAGATAGAGAGTTACTAAGGTACATTGGGGACTTACTGCCTGAATACCTTTGTGAACATAGTATTGAACAGCTTAACAGCAGAAAACAGACAGAGAGAAAAATAGATTTTACCTCTCCTTTCTCCTGTTAGCTATTTTAACTTCCACTGCTTACAAGCAATGGTGAAAACCCCATTTTTAAATAGAAGAATGGAGAATTAAAAAAATATAAAGGAGTAGTTCTCTATTCCAAACTATCATCAGCACTGCCTTCTCCTGAGAAATGGCTTCATGCCATGCATACAAATTAACACAGAACTTTATTCCTGTTCACCTTTTATTAAAAAAGAATTTCAGAAGCCAACATCACTTCTGCTGAAAGAATATGTCCCCAAATGCTCTACAGATGCAGCATGTGAGGTCAACATTCACCATCCCCTTTCTCTGTCAGTGTGAGTTTCACTTTAATTACAAGTGCATGTTTTGCACATTGTAAAACTACCCTTGGCTCTGACCACCATAAGAAAAAGAACATTTAGCTCAGGAAACAGTAGCTGACCCTGTCTGCTCTTTTTCTTCCTTGGCATCAGCTAAGACTATTAACACCTTATGTGTGTTGCCTGTGTGCCCCACATATGTGTGCTCTGCATCCATTTCATGCAGTACCTGTTGTAAGTGCATACTAAAAGCTGCCTACTGGGAATTCCCTGCTTTGTTTGCCTCCTCTTCTTGCTGTCTTGCTTAGCTATTGAATTCATCTGCTTGACAGAGAAACCTTTCTATGTACTAAAAGCTTTGTCCTTGGAAAGCTGTGACATTAGACTTAAACACATAGAGGCCTTTTTCACCTCCCAGTTCACTTCCTAATTATTCATTCCCAACAGAGGAAATCAGGAGAAACCTCAGCAGCCAATGTAAACATTTTGTAGTGGAAGGCAATTTTTTTTCTCCCCAAGAGCACAGTGTGGCCATGATAGTTGAGCTCCTTACTGAGAAATTGCTCTGGCTTTTGTACAACAGAAAAATAGCAAATCAGATTTTTTTGTGTGTGTGGAAAAGAACTAAAACAGAGTAAAACAGACCATTTGATGGTGACTATTTTGCTCTGAGAGTATTTTGCCAAATAATTTCAGAAAAAAAGGTCCAAGTCTCCAATATATGTTCCACTTAAAATTTTCATTTTCTTCCTCCCCAGATCACCGCAGCTCTCCTACATGGCCGACTAGTACCTTGTAACACAGGATAAGATCACCCAGTAGCTGTTGCTTTAGAGATTTTCCACCTAATGTGGCAGCTGCTCTAAAGAATCACGTTCCACTGGAGCAGAGTCTCCCTGCGGGAGCACCTTCCCCGTTTCACACGCTCCAGCTGAGACGCTCGCCTTCCAGAGCACTTGGTTATTAATGGAAATAGGTGCCCTGTGCAAATAATTTGCAGAACCAGGGCTACAGCCAATATTTTTCCAGTCTCACTGTAACCTTAACTGCAACACACAATATTGGCCTGCTCCCAGGAGCCGTCAGTGGGAAGCGCATACAGCAACAGGCCACCCACTTTCTGTTTTCTTAGAGAAAGTTTGCCAGGAGTGATATGCAGCTTGCACCACCGTCCTGAAACGTTTCCACACTCCCTGAGCTTGCGCAGGTCTGCTCCTACCTACAGCTCCCATTCCAGACTGCCCTGCTCCACCTCCTTCCACACAGCCCAGTCTTCTCCTCCAATTGCTTCCTTTTTCCTCATCACCTTTTCCTGGCTCCGTGCCTCTCTTCGTGCTGTTCCTAACGCCTGGGACAACCTCTGATTAATGTTCAGCAAACAGCCTCCTCCACAGATCAGACCACACCCAGCATGCTCTGATTCTCTTATGGGCATCATTCTGTCTCGTGCCTTCACCTTTCCAAAGAGGAGGCTCTGGCTTGCTTAGCAGCGAGCAGCACCCTTTGTTTCTGCAGAGCTCCATAAGAGTTTGTGAGTTTTGCTCCATAACATTCTGCAAGTACCACCAGAGCTTGGCATGTGAGCAGCCAATGGGACAGAATTAGCTACTGTCACCTATAAACCAAAGGAAAAGTGCAGCATCAACCCAGAGCAGCACTGTGACTTAAGAGTTTCTGCTTACCTTTTAATAACTGCTGATAAATACCATCATATCACCTGGTAACTATTTGTTTGAGAACTAGTGCCATGATACCGTTTTTTCTTCTCCAGTTACCCAGGAGTCACCAATAAGTGGAAATATTCTCATAACTCTGTAGTTAAGGAATGAATAACAGACTATTATAAGAAGTCACTTTTGTGATCTGTTGCTGTATTTTTTTTTTCTGTCATCCTTTTTTTCATTTACAGGTAAGTTACTCAATTAGCTTGGTTTGGTGCATTATGCCATATATCTGTCACAGTATTTTGTAAAATCTATATCCAGGAATCATTACCATTGATAATGGAACGTCTAAAACAAACTAAGAATGGAAGAATAGTTTCTTTTAGTAATCAAAAATGAACAAATATGGGATAATTTTTAGCTGTCTTAGATGGCTTTATACATATATTTGACCTTTTGGGGCAAAAATTAACTTTCCTTATTTGAGAAAAGGTAAGCTGAAATGGGAAACAGTTAGGTGACTTCTTACTGTATTAAATTCACTTTTCTCAAGACCAGCAATACTTCCACTATTATACAGTTTCTATATTAAAATCTAATTCTGAAAGTTTGACAAAGTACATGTTTAACACAGGTCAGCAGTATATTGACAGGATGTTAATTTTAAATTGTGTCAGCATTTCCTGTCTTGAGTGTTAATGTCAATTAGCACCTTGCTGCATAACCTCCAAGTCCTCCCTTATTACCGGAAAGTGGCAAAGCAACAGCAAAAGCACTTCTATTCAAAACACCACTCACTATCAGCCAAACAAAGAGCTGTCATAACAAAACCAGCGAGGTGAAAGTGCCTAAGCTGCTGTGGATTTGAGGTTAGAAGCCTTAGTCTTTTTCCTTATTCCTGATATTAAAAGTATAAGTGTGTCAACTCAGAGTGAAAGGCTAATTACTTTTTAGGCTCTTTGAAAAGTGTGTTACCATTCAAAATCTCTAAGCCTGACATAAAGCCTTTGGCTTTAGATTGCACAGTGTATAGCTCACTGTAGGTCATCCATTAGTATCCTTAATACACTCTGAAATGTACAGTCTAATTCTGGGAAATGGGAGCATTTCTGCACACCTGATTTTTTTGTCATTTCATACGTGATGTGGAAAGCACAAGTTCCAGTCTCCAGCATCTCAGTGACACCTCACTCCCAGGTGCCCAGTGAATAAGCCTGGTGACTTGGTTCATGTGTTTTTAAACCACTGTATAAGGACACCTTTATAAATGGCACAAAATTCTCAGCCTACTCTATAATTTGACAGCAGCTCACAATATAAATGTAAACACATCTAGGCCTGGTACTCTTTCTTGCATTTATCTGCTCTGTTAAATTCAGTGTAGGCACCCACAGTAAAAAAATCTGACTTAAGTCAAGCAGAATCTCTTCCATGATGTCACCAACCTCAATGCCTGTCTTTTTCAGAATATAGATGTGTTCCCAGAACCACAATACAAATCTCAGAACATTTAGCCTAAATTCTGAAGAAAACTAACTAGTGGTGTAGAAATTTGTGAAAAATAAATTTTAATGGAAAAATAAACTGTTACAGTATTTTCCATCAGCTCTGATCCCAGATCTTGTTGCCTGTTAGGACCAAAAAAAAACCAAAACAAAAACCAAAAACATTAAAAAAAACCACAAGCAAAAAAAAATCCCAAAACAAAACAAAAAACTATTTTCATCAACAATTCCATGTAGTCTAGTGCCGTTGAAGTCAATTAGTGTTCACATTTTGAACAACAGCTGTTTACTTTTACATTTGACCTTGGTCACTTTTGCAATTTTTAATTATAACTAGCTGATCCTTACAAAGAAATATTTTGGACAGCACATTACCATTCCTCTTGAGCATGACAGAAAATGGGAATGAGAGAGAAGCATCCTACAAAATGATTAAGGATTAAAATACATTACTTCTATGCAAGTCAAAAGCTCGATGGTCTTTAGCATTAGGATTCTGCAGTGAGCTACACGCTACACCACACTGCAGTCATTTCATAGTGATTTGTGTGTAGCTTCTCACTGAGGTGAAGTGGGGCTTACTGTGGGAGTGATTATCACCCTCTGTGCCCCAGGTGAGCACAGCCAGAGCTGGCAGTGAAATTGTACCAGCACTTACTGCTGCAGCTCAGGCACTGTGTGTGGAAACCAGTTGTTCAAAGTGTAAAATGCATTTTCATACTCGCCCTCAGCCAGCACCGTGTTGCTTCAGCTCCTGCCTTTGTTGCCCTGAGCAGCAGCTCAAGGTGTGGCTGGCATCACGCAGTAAATCTCCTGCTCTTGAGATCTGCTGTAGAGATGACACAGGCATTATGCACAGACATTGCACTGGGTGCCTATGCCCTGCCAGATTCTAAACAAATTGGCCAAACAAATTAATGCCACACACCCTAAATTGGCTGAACAAATTAATGCAACACGCCCTTTGCACAAGGCTGTCTTTGAAGGCCAAAGACCATGCGTGTTACAGCAAGATGCATTCTACTCAATAGGGTGTTTCAAACAAATCTGTTCTGAGGGAAGAGAAACTGTGTATTATAGTTTCAAGTTAGAGCAGGGCTTTCACACAAGAGCTTTTCAGACACCAACACTCCGTGTTGACATTTAATTACTAAACTCTTAAAACAAATAATTTGTATGAGCAAATACTCCTCAATCATTTCATAATAATGCAAGTAGTGTTTCTTGGCAGTTAGAACAAAACCAGAAGCATGTTGAAATCACACACACAATGCCTTGTTCTGACATGGGAAGAGGTGCCAGATAGAGCAGTGTGAACCCTCCAGGCTGTGGGAGCTGATGGGATTCAGGAACTGAGTGCTGCAGTTTTGTTCCCAGGGGCTGGCAGCAAATCAGCCCCAGCAGGTTCACTTGGAGGTTGGAGTTTACTGAATTTCATTCTCCAAACAACCCTCCCTCCTGCTGCTGAAGGTCCTTTCTTCCACCAAGCCCCAAACCCCCCAGCAGAGGATTAAGGGAGTGTGCATTCTTGAGGCTTGTTGGGCAAGAGCAGTTGCTGGAAAGGCAGGAGCCTGGCAGAGGAGCAGTAGATCTGTGCTTTTTGTTGCTCTCTGTGTGCCATGTGTCCTAATCAATGGAACATTTCCTTCCACCTACCTTTCACTGTGATCTATTGCAACATTTGCACATCTCTGCTACCAAGCAGCTAAGCTCAAAACCCCTTCTAGCCAACATGTAAAACCCACAGTTTCCTATTTCCTCTGTCAAAAGGTCTGACTCAGTGCAGCAGAAAATACTGGAATGGTGCTGTAAGTCCTCCTTTTTCTCATGTTGCTCTCATTTTCTCATCAAGCTCTTCAGGACAATGTCTAAGACTTTTCAAGAGATTTTTCATAAAGCAGCAATATTGCTCTGCTATCACATGGCTCCACATTCAAGACTATCTGCTTACCTATGTAGTCCCCTCTGTATCTGGGACTTTCATGAAGAGTGATGTTAAGAGGACATTAAAAAGAACAAATAACTTTCTGATGAGATTTAAAACAACAGCAGTAAAATAGCTTTGCAAGTAGGAATCACAGCTTTGGCTTCCTGTGTTTCTCCAGGTCCAAGCCTCATTAATAGGTTACTATGCAGCATCTGCTAGCTAAAAGATGCCTGCAACACAAGTGGTGTTGATTGGTGTTTTGGGGGTTTTTTAAAAGTCAAAATTAATGTGAAATAGCTTTTGATTTGACTTGTGACACTAAGATCAACTAGGGCCCCTCTTTCCCTCCTTGCACTTCCACCTGCCTACTCCAAGTCTTCCCTTTACTCACTTCTAATACTCTAATCTCCTTACAACTTTCTCTCCTTCACGCAGTAATCCTGCCACTCCCCAGGCATCTTCTTTCATGTGCATATGCACTGACACATCCCCCCTCCAACACTGTAGTGTATCCCTCCCTCCTGTTTCTGTGTATCTGTCCTGCTGTTCTTAAGTAAAATTAGTGAATTAGAGTGGAAACTTGAGAGACAGCCCATTTATACAACCAGTTGAAGCAGCAGACTGTTTGAAGTGGTGCAGGAGTTTAATGTCCAGGTTTTCCTTATGAAGGTCATACTGGAGAAGGCTTCTTTGTGGACACTTCACCTAAACTGCCTTCTTGGCCAAGAGTGCTTTAATAATATTCCAAGTTTGTACTGGTGGTTTCAGGCTCGCTGTGCCTTCTACTGGACCTCTTAAGCACTAAGATTGTGCCAGCATCTTGCCCTTCTGTCTAATTAGGAGCCACCTATTGTGTTCCATTTTCCTCCCTGGAAGTCGCGGCTGCAGCCTTGCTATCAGCTCAGTATCGTGCCATTAGTCAGAAGGGCAAATGTGTGGTGTCCTTGACATGTCAGCTAGAAACGTCTGGCCCCTCTCTCTCTAGGGAGCCAGCCTATAAGCTCTGTAATGCATTTAACCTCTATCACCTCAGGGAGTAAGAGTCTCCACAAGCAGTTTGCTGCTGCCCCACCCCTAAGCTAACTCATTTACCTTATTTTTCCTTACAATGTTGAATAAATTACACTCCGCCCTGTAAAAGTTATTATGGTTAGTATATGACTTGCTAAAGAGTTGTTTATAATTCCTGTAACTCTAAATTATAGCTTTAATCTCATAACACAGAACATTAATAAACATGGCAAGGCACTTTGAATTAATAGCCTAACTTGTATTCACATATTTAGACACGCTTATATTTGTATACTTCTCTTACCATATTACAACATATAAGCCAGATTCTGATCTCCATGTCAAAGGAGAAGGAAAAAAATGAGAAAATAAAAAACAAGACTGAGAATTAACATTGTAGGCCATCAAAAGAAGTATAATGCTTTGTTAAAATTACTAATTTCTATTGCAAAACACTGAACAGCTGGCTTTCACAATGCATCCACAAGCAAGAATTTGATCTGAGTTTCTGTTTAATTTTCATTTGGACAGGCTGATCTTTAAAGACAAGTGTATTCTTTCTGCAGTCCTCAAAGGTTTATTAAATTTGATAAAGGCAATATCCCTTGGTTGTTGATAGTTGGTTCAATAATGAATCCAGCTGCCTAAATGTGAATGTTTAAAGGAAGGCCAATTCTTCAGGCAAAAGCAGATGTGCAAAAGCCAGTGCTGCACAAATACTTGGAAATTCCTTGTAAAATTCATTCCCATTTTTAAACTTATTAACTTTTCACATCTTTTTTGTGTATTTGATTTACAAATATTCAAAGCACAAACCAGGAATGTTCACCCTAGCATGAAAAATTATGAGGACCCATGGAAAACACATTCCAAGACTGCAAACCCAAGAACTCACAACTAGCAAATGTTATTATTCTTGACAGGGAATTTCTACATATAAACCAAAAAATATGAAGTGTCATGAGATTTTCCTTAATTGAGTTATGCCTGAGAGAAATGACAGTTGTAGCCATTTGGAAACCACAAGTTTGAAAATGAATGTGTTTAAAAACAAAACACAAGATTAAAAAGGCAGCCCAATAATCTTGACATTTCCTGAATTATTCACAGCATCAAATAATTTTCATAAATACAACAAGGAATGCAAAGGCCTGTGACTCTGGACAATGGAAACCACAGTCCTGCCACGAGCCAGGCCACATCTCCTTTATTAAAGCCAACCCTGGAGTCCCAGCTGTGTGCTCGTGGTAGTGCCCACGTGCGTGAGCCCCTTTGCAGCACTAAACCCTCATTTCAAAGGTTTGGAGCCAAGCAGGTCAACTTCCTACTGAGCAGCACTCCACACATTTCTCAGAGGCATCACCACCTGGGGAAATAACTTCATTTCTTGCTATGACCAAAGAGAGAAATATTTCCTGATCTACCTATGCAAAGACCAATTTATTTTTTTTTAAGTGACCTTAAATAACGACATTTCAACAAAGGGAGTTTCTGTTAGGCATCACAGTAGTGGAGAAAAGCCTGAAACATTAAAGCTTCAGAGTCAGAAGACACACAGAAAATAATTGCAGCTTTAATTTTTGGGAAATTTGTAACTAAATTCCTCATTTTAGTGTGTTTGTATGGAGAGGAGGGCTCCTAGTTATTACTTTTGCATGCTGTTACTGGCAATACTAATGTAAATTTTAAACTAAACCCGATACTATTTATTAATTAAATCAACTCCACCCAATTCATACAATAGTGTATGCTAACTGCTATCTGGCTTGGAAAGATCAGTAAATTAATAAACTACATTTGAAAGGAAAAGGAGGTGACATGTTCTGAAAACATTATTGACAGTCCTAGGATAAGGATCTGCATCAGATCTTGCTTTAAAGCATTTGGCCTCAGGAGGGAGGGTTTAGTATTGAAACTCATCCTGTTCCATCAGATAGATTAGTCCAGGGCACTGGAGTCTTTTACAGTCACTGTGAGAGTATATTAGTACAGCCTGCTGCTGGGAAATGGCCACAAGGACTGGAAGCACCTGTGTTCATGCACTGAGAGCTTGGAACATCCTCTGGCCACACATTTGCTGTCTCACTGCAGGTAACGAATCGATTCTTCTAAATGCAGACTACAAAGGTGAGAGTGGAACTCTGCTGCAGCCCAAGGGAGCCTTTATCAGTACACAGGCAACTTCCACAAGAACAGATGAACTAGAGATTTGGAAATAGTGGTAAAAAACCCAATAGTGTAAAAAGTGAATGCTTTTAGGGACAAATTACAATAATATATTTGCAGAAAAGTGCAAACATCTTAGCTGACAGTGACCTGGGCACAGTTATCATTCATAAGATGGCAAGCAAGCTTGCTGATGTGAACATAGAAAGCAAAACAAAATCCTAAAATATGACTCAAGGCATGTCAGCCCTGGAAAAATGGGCCAAGTCTCTGTATCACATGGCCTGGAGAATTGGGTATGGATCTCCCTACCTAGGGCATCAGAATTTGGGCAAATTCAAACTGAAACAGGAGTAGAAAAAAGGAAAGTAGGAACTTAGTAGGGGCATGAAGAACATATCCTATGAGAGGAGGCAAAAAGCCCACAGCTCAGCTAGGAAAAGAAAGCTGCCATCTAATTGGTAAATACATACTGAATGCTTCATGCAAACACCCAAAGTATAGAGCAATTATCCTTCCTGTCAAGTTAAAAAGGGGAATAAATGACCTGGGGTTGGGAAAGCTGAGAATGATAATTTCTCAGAACAGCCAACAGGAACAGCACAGAGCATATAATCACAGTGTTAGAAAAAAAGACTAGTGGATGTTCAAAGCTGGATGAAGCAAGTTGTTATCAAACCTGTGCAGTCTATCAGGAACTGCAAGAACCCTGTAACCAGTTGGGAAAAGTCTGGTGCACTAATGTAGAAGAAAATAGAGCCTGTAGCCATGGCTTGGAAAGGGGCATCAGGGCAAGTAAGACTGGTGAAGGAAAGATTTTCCTTCTCCTGAGCTGGTGTGTTCAGTTTCCCCAAAACAACAGCACCAAGATGTTCAGCAATAACATCCTTTTAGGGTGTCAGAACTACAGATGCAACATATTCCAGTTTTAATGTCCTTACTGAGGTAAAATTCAGACAAATATTCTGATTGTCAGCTTTCATTTAAAAATAAAGTAAAAGGAATGTCTCAAATGCTGAAAAAATCTTTCAGTAAATGAGCCCTACTTCCCCAATTTTCTTTTTCCAACTGCTATGAAGTATTATTAAGTTGGTTTAAAACACTGGGCAAAAGAGATTTTCTGCTTAATAAGGAAATACTTAATAATTGGTCATAAGGCAAATGACATTAACCAGCAGGCCATTTGGCTCTAAATGATCATAACCCAGAGGATTTAAACTGCATCAGCCTCTGCTCTTCAGAGGTTTTCATTTCCAGAGTGAATCAGTGATAAAAAATTACACTAAGGATGGAAGAACACATTGGGTGTAAATTTGGAGGCCAGTCAACTACTGGACAAACCTTTGTGCACGCTATGCATCACTTTGGGAAGACTCAGGACATCCTGGTTCAATTTCTCTGCTATGCCTTGGGACATTCCTTGGACACTGTGGACAAGGGAGGGCTGAATCTCAGAAGATGAAACCCCTACAGCCAAGACTGAGGGCAGAGAATGGCAATTCTGCAGATGAAAAGCAAGGCAGAAGATAATAATTGAGAAAACAAGAGGTCCACATGTGGAATTACTTAGCTAGTAATGGCCAGAGTCCAGTGGAAATAAAGATCCAACAAAACTTTGTTTTGAAAACAAAATATATTTTTAAAAACCTACTAAAAATCAGTTTTCAGCAGTTGCAGTTGAAGTTATTTAAATTTTGAGCAAAGATAATTTCAAACACTGAAAAATGTGCCTAGCACATCAATCAGTGCAGTTTGCATTGGTAGAAGTCTGCTGTTAACTGCCTCCAGAGGTTTGAGCAATTCACGATATTTAAACAAGATCTGGATGCTTTAAAACTTCTGTAGGTAAAGAAAACTTTTCTCAATAGTGATTCTGATTCAGATCTCAACTCCTTCAAATCCCTGTTCTCAATCTATCTTGACTTATTTCTCTACCAGCTGCACAGATAATTTAGGCTTAAATAACAATGTACTAAGGAAATAATAAGAAAGAAAAGTAAACTACAACTATTTTAAGCTCACATATCTCCTATATGTGAGCTTATAAGCATAAGCTTATATCTCATATTTGTGAACAGCTAATGTTGAATATCAACTTTACTTTGCTAGAAAATGCCACTGAAAAGCAGAGGGAAACTGTATTTCTGTGTTGCATGACAGTCATCTAAATTCTTCCCTGCCAGCTCTGTTCAGCCTGTACAGTACAAGCCACAACTGTTTAATTATCATGTGTTCTGCCAAAGGTGCAGCCAAGGCTGTTTATAAGGAAATGGAGACAGTAAGCCAAACTTCATTTGCAGATCAGACACGCCTACTAGCAAGCAAAGCCAAGTTTTAGGTACAGATGAGATCAGTACTTCTGTCCTCCAGGGAAGGTGGCTGCACCTCAAAAATTAATGAGTAATTTTTCAAATTGATGTGAGGTAAACTAGTTATTTGCACAATTAAGTGCTTTACCAAGCACTTAGGAAACAGTAGTTTCTCATTGGACAGCCATTTCTGAGGTCCAGCTGGAGAAGATACAATGCAAACCCAAGGTTATATCAAATCTGTGTAACCACTGTGTGAATACCATTGGGACAACATCTCTTTGCAGGGCAGGGAGAGGACATTCCATATTTTAAGGGCGCTGGAATTTAAGCTAAGTAGTTTTCCTGACCGTAGTAAATTATTTTGTTTTTTTGCTATAAAGTCGACCTTTAAATTACAAATTGTCCTAATAATTATTAGTTATTTTCCTTCTGAGTCCTGCACTGGTTTATAATAATAATCAATACTTCCCTGTTCCACTGATGAGGAAATGATGAGTCAACACACAAGACTGGCCTTGTTGCTAACCACAGAGTCAGCAACTACGTGCTAGTCCACTTCTCTGTCCCAGCCCACCTCCAAGGCATTCCTTCTTCCCCTTCCCTCTCTGATGGGGTCATCCCTGCCAAATTCTCCTAAGCAAAAGTCTTCCAGGGGCCTCTCTTGTCAGGATGGCTATGGCTTTTCTTGTGATGATAAGATATGCAATAATACATAGACTTGAAAAACTGAACTCACAGCATGCTTGGGTTTAGGTAAGGTTTTATTCCTCAGCCAGCCTTATTGTGTTCTACCAGATAATCAGTGCTTAAATACTGGCTGATCCTGTAATCCTAATGTAAAGTTCCCTTTAAGGCCAGAGGTAACTTTGCCTGCAGAAGATCTGCACTTTTGCCCACACATAGACATTTTTAATGAATTCCTATCAGTTTTCACAAACTTCATCACAAACCACCTTCTTAAAGCATTAACTTCTTACAGCAACTTGTGAGCAGCTTCACACATTGCAACCCACAGCCTGCTGCTTACTCACATCCATGACACACTGCATGTCCTGCTGCATTTCCTGCAGTCACAGCTGGAAATGTGTGCCCATACTGGAAACCAGTGGAAGTAAATCTGCTCCTGCAACAGTGTAAATGCCAGCCTTGTTGTTAGTGCTTCCTGGGCTGTTTATAAGAGGAAAATTTTTGTTGTGTTTTGTTTGGGTACTATTTTGGGGTTTTGTTCATCTATATAATAAAAAAAACAGTAAATTTAATCTGACCTTATTGGGAGTAGACTCAAAGTTTCAGATTAAAAAAACAAACCAACACATAGAAAACAAATACAGCCCTGGCAACAGAAATGAAAGGCCAGCTATCCCTGTTAGCTGAAGACATCCACTTTTATTACATTACATATGATACAAGTCCTAGCTGTCAAAATCCTCAGGAGCACCTAAACAGATAATAAACAATCAGTAAAAGACTTATGGCTACATGTTTTTCATAGTATTGAAAATCACCTGGGAACCATATTTTAATGGAAAATACAGCTTGATGGAGACAAGCTTCATAGATTTATGAAGAAAGTGCAGCACAAATCAAGTGGAGAGTTTAGCTTTCCAAAATGATATGGAGGTGCTAGAAAATAGCACCAAAAAAAAAAAAAAAAGAAAAGAAGGAAGAAAGGACGAAGAAGGGCAAGCAAAGAGGAAGGAAAGAAGTGCCCCTCTAACGATTTATGCTGTAGAGAAGGAATATGCCTACTAGTGATCCTGTTACCTTTACTGCTCTTTGTGATTGTTATTCTTCCCCTAAGAGAGGCGGTCATGTTACACACTGACAGAAAGTTACACCTCTTCAATGTGATTTGTCCACTTAAAACAACATTTATCATGTTGCCAGTTTATAAATCATTTAGGCCAACTAGATTAAGGCTATAGGAAGCCAGCACCCCTAACTGATCCTCATGCCAGATAATTCAGAGACCTGCATTTGTTTACACTAAACCTTATCAGCCAAAATAGTAGAGTCCAGTGCCAGCTGAACTCTGGTTCCTTCATCTGAGTGAGAACATGGGGCGAGGTGCAGTTTTAACACATTGAGAGATAGCCTCCTGCTTTGAATGAAAATGTACCTACATCAGTCCACACCATGCCAGGGTCCTGGAAGGCTTCATCAACATGGACAGCTCTTCCTCTACACTTCAGAGGAGCACAGACTCTCCACAGAAATAGGAGACACGCTGAAGAGGTTGAGGGTTAGCTCACATATTTTATCTATTTTGTACATGAGCATGTGGAAAATGTTCATTTTTAACCTATGTTAAAGTATGTTGTCCCCTTATTGAATACAAGGCACAATTCCCACTGTGCTTTTTGTTTTGTGTTGAGCATAGACTCCAGTAAACTGAAATAGTCAAACTTGAAATTGGCCTTTTGTCCTATTAAACTCTTTGGACACGAAGAGGAGGCTGAAATACCAGCCTGGACATACGATCCAGCCTGCAGTACTGGCTACAGTTACCAGCTCACAGAAACCTTCTCAGATGTGCATGCAACACAGCAGCTCATACACTGAATGCAGTACAGTTAAAGGTGGGATTTTAATTTCTCTTTGAATAAAGTCTCCAAGTCCACACTTCTTATGGCATTAGGAGATTAAAAAAAAAATTAAAAAATCAAAAAGCTAAACATTAAAAAAGTATGAGCTTTGGATCCAGAGGATTTCAAACGAATTGAGAGGAACTAATAACTTAGGTTTGATGATATTTACGTATAAGACGTAAATACGTGTAGTGCAAGGAAAGAGGAACTACAGGGAAAATCTGCCCTAGAGGTGATTTTTTTAAATCCACAAGAAAAGCTACACTAGTCTGTGCAAAATAACAGCCAGCCAAAGCTCTTCTGTGGGATCTGGAGGGATAAAGCTCTTCAATGTTTTGTGATTGTTGTTGTTTTTAAAACAGCAAACCCTTAGGCAAGCTAAATTTTCTTAATCCAAAGAACAGGAACACCAGCACCCTATTCACTTGAGATGATCCAGAATGCAGCCTTAGCACACCATCCCCTTCTGCACACAGCATCACAGGCCTCAGGTCTGGTTTTAGTCAAAGGCACATGGACCAAGGGATCAGACTAAGACTAAAGTAGGTCTTTTCATGAAGCTGCTGCAGAACTGCTTTTGGCACATCATCCTGAAACAAAAAGTGTACCTTGCCACAATTACCTTCACAACTAGGGACTGTGTTATTTTCAACCATCACCATGGCTCTTCCTTCTGCACCTAATTGATTTTAATCCCTCCATTGATTTGCTCTCTTTTCTCCCTTTGGCATCTTCTAAATTCCAGGTGTGGAATTATTCAGTCCTATGCTCTCCCTGACAACACCTAAAATTCTTGGCACTTATTGTTAACATGCACTTTGCCAAGGAGTTTTTCAAAGATATGGTGATTGTTTCCTGAGGAGATGGCTACACAAAGATACTTGTCCACCTCTGGCAGCCTGTCTTGGAGAGAGACTAACATTTTAACACTGAAAAAGGTTAAAAAGAAGCTGGAAATACACAGCTGATTTTTCCAAGCCAGCTATTGATTTAGGAGCAACCAGCTCACAATACCCTGAGTCTGGTTTGTTTTTCAGAAGTACTCAACATAATGCCTTTACATATCTTAAAGAATATTGACTATTGACATGGGGATTTGGATATTTATCATTTGGGTTAAGCTGAAAATGAACAGAATAGTAATGAATGAAGAGAGACAACTCACTTCCCTGAAGAGGGAAAGAAACCCAAACAACTTCATAGGAAAACTTCCCTTCAGTGAGAATGGCATTGGAGTGGTGGTCTGAGACCTCTAGCACCCTAAAAGTTCAGCAAAGGTCTGTCTGCATCACCACAGAGAGAGAAGTGACCAGTCATCAAAAAACATCAGGCATAAAGTGTGCAATGTTTTAACATTTTCCATAGATCTTGGTAAAGGCAAAGTGGATTTTAGGATGGATGGATGCCTGGTCCCTGTGTATTACTGGTGATGAACTGCTAAGAAAGCTTCTGCCAGAATGAATTCAAGCAGGCAGGAGAGGACCTGATCTGACATGAATGGAAATCCATTCATGGGTTCTAGGGGTGAATGTACATCTGATACAGGAAAGGAGATACTGAGACCAGGGTAGGGACACAAGTACAGTTCCTCTCTAATAATGACCCTGAGCACTCACATGCCAGGCAACAACAGGAGCCACTAAACACCAATTCCTCCAAAATCCAGTTTGGAAACATGAAATATGCTGGTTTCCAGATTCAGGACCTTGGTCTTTTATTATTATTTTTTTCAAGCTATATTTGTACAGGCCATACAAATACCAGAAGACAAGAACAAGCCCCAGTTTGATAAAATTGTCTCAGATAGTGGGAAAAGCCATGTCTAGGGAAGGCTTTCCAAGTATATGTAAAAATAAAACAAAACCAAAACCACCTGCTAAACAAGGTTGTGGTATTTATGCAACTAATTAAGGGATTCACAGCTTCTATGTAATTCTGTAGAAAACTGCTTGTAGGATTTTTACAATGTAGGGGAAAAAAACCCTGTTGTTCTAATAAGTTTTATATCAAATGCCCAACTTCTACATTTAGAAACCTCAAACACATCATTGAAGAACCTCTTGAGCACTGAAGATTTAATGGCACTTTGACCAGAGCTAGAGCACACAGTAGTTTCCACAATGGGAACTTCATTCTCCCTGCTGAAGTCCCTCATTGCTCTCCTGCAGCACAAGACATTTCCTCACTCCACACCCAGAGCACTGCACAGAGCCAGTGCCTCTGATCCAGTGCCACAGCCCAGCCCTTCTTCTGCACAAACCTGGAGCTCTGGCTACACCTTTGAAGCACACAATAGGGGTTACATGAGTTTTTAAAGTATAGATGAGGGAGGGAAAGGAGAGAGGGCTAAAATTATCAGTGCAAGAGCATAATGCAATAACTTTTTTTTTTCTGGAGAAATCACTGCACTTATTTTCACAAAGGACTTATGTAATAAGTTAATTAAATAGATGCACTACCTAAAATGTTTAACATTAATTTAAATTCAGCATAACTCCACTGGCTTCATTTATGCTTCTCTGTACTCACACCAGCTATGGACAGAATTTAGCACAGGAGTTTAATAGCTCAAATTCATTTCAAAGAAACTCCGGTATAAATCACCTGCCAATTGCTTAGTCTGCAGGTCTGTTTCTGAGTTTCTCTAGCCTCTTGCCTCTCTTGATTTTACTCCTACTGAGATTTTTCTTTCATATGTGAGATATTCCTGAACACTGAATCACAATGAATTACAAAACCTCCATCCATCCTCTTATACTTAGTCCAAGACTTTGGATTGAAGGAAAGCCCCTCATTAGGGCAACTATTGTTGAAGCAAAAATAAATGACCATGCTAGTGAAAGGGGAAGGCTCCATTCTTCTGCCATGACTATTTCTGGTCTGACACTGCTCCTCTGAACCCAAGTGTGTGTCTGACCCTCCTGCAACTGTGTCTGCAGAGAGCCTGGGCCCTTGGTCTGTGGCTGGAGCAAACAGAAGTCACTCATCACAGCAAATCCCAAAAACAAGGGTTTGTTCTCAGCTACTCCACACAGCACAATGACCCAGGGAAAGGGTTGCCAAAATCAAATGCTTTCTGGTCAGACCCACTAAGACATGGTGCATCAGACACATCAACAGCAGTGACAGTGCTCAGAGATGGAATGCCATCAGCAGCACACGAGAACTTGTGTATGAGAGCACAACTTTCCACATTTTGATTTATCATGTAATAGGAAAGACTTCTTGTGAAACCTTTTCCCTGTGCAACAGTTTCCCAAGAGAAATTAGTTCTATTAATGGAGACTTTTAAGAAGCAAGACTTGGAAAAGCTCGAGGGAATGTAGACACACTATAGGGAAAATTTCTCTTTGGGAATAGCCATTATTTGGTGACCTCCCAGGTGACCAGTTCCAAGTGCATTGTTTTTAAGAGCTTGGTACTGAAATGCTGCACAAAGTGACACGAGTTTTTCTACTCATAACTAAGGTAGAAAAAGTACTTTGCAACAGAGTTAAACAGACTTCACAGAATTAGAAAAAGGGTTTGCTTTGTTTCATCTTATTTTACTGGGAAGTCACTGCTGCTTGGTTTAACAATAGACAAGCCTTCTCAGGTGATGGGAGGAATGAAAAATGTGAGCAGTTAAGAACCCCTGATCACTGAGAAGATATTTGAGACAGAGAGCTCGATTAACTGCTAGCTAAGAGGCAGAGGAGAATATTGCTGCTTTTTGCCACTGTGTTTCAGCATAGCAAAGATACACACAAGATCCAATCTTGCATCTGGATCTGAATTTCAGCAGCCACAGCTGGGTAGGAGTTGACATTTAATTTGTCAAGGGTTTTTTTGTAATTGGCTAATACTAATACACACTGTAATCCTCAGCCTGCCTTAACTGAACTTACATTTCCAAGAATGTGACACAGTTTAAAACTACTGTAACTACTGTTTCTCTGCTGAAACAAATGCACACCAATAATAGCATTGTAAAATACTGATTCATAACTACATCCTACCTCTACACATCCCCAGCAAACACACGAATTTTGTTTTCGTGCTTTCTGGTTCAAAGTGCACCAGAGCAGATTGTATCTGCTATGACAAAGAGACAGGGAAGAAAAACCTTCTGACCTTGCTCTCTTGTGAATGGGAGGAGCCCACTCATCTCCACAACACCTGCAGGGATGGAAGAGAGTGAATCCCTTTGATTACCCAGACAAAAACTCCCTTGGGTCTTTAAGTCTGTGCCTGCACCCAGCATCTGTGCCTGAAGATTTGCTAGACTGGGAACACTGGTTGTAGATTCTATTGCAGTCAAACCAGGAAGGCTCAGCAGAATTCACATAAGAGTTTGAACCTTTCCCTCAAATCCTGAATTCTAGGTCTGAATATCTGGTTTGGTTGCATGTCTATTCCAAAAATATCAGCATGAATAGGATGAAAACTAGTGTTTATCCCTCTTTAATAACAATTGTTTGAGTAACCTGAATGTAAATGGACATTAAATGCTCTCCTGCAAGTTAAAACACTCTTCCAATTTCTTCAACCTCCCCAAATGTCAAAGCCTTGTACCTATTTTAGGCCTCTTGGATTTGTGAGTGCTGATCATGAACAGATCAGCCAGAGGGCAGAAATAAGTCATGGAGAAGAGCAAAAATTCTTTCAATCATTAATTCGCCTACAGCCTAAATGTAAACTATAGTGAAGATTTCTCCTAGGGAAAAAAGCACCCAAAGAACTGAAGAATCACAAAAATTTTTAATAAATTAGCACTCCATGATTACTCTTAACACACAAAAAATCAGAAAAGGATATACTTTTTGATCACTCCAAAGTTTGTCATTGCTCATTTCAAAGGAAATGGTGTTGGTTGATTATTAAGATTAATGATCACCAAAATTTGAAAATATCTGAAAAGTAGGTTTCTAGCTGAAAATTCAACTTTTACCTTAACTCAGCATACCCAATAACGCATTTATTGAAAAATAACCTCTGAAAAGTACAGTTTGATGTCTGTGATAAGTTTTTTTAAAAAATCACAAATTGGGCTCTGAAGAAACACAAACAGCATTTTTTGAATTGGAATCTCTTTAGCTCCTGCCTCTGCAGAACAGACTCCCTAGCAGAGGGAGTATGCTAGGGAAGACTTTAGAATGACACTGTGTCACCAAAACAGTCCCTTCACAGTTTCAGTCTCACCCCCACAAAGTCTTTTAAGAGAAAAACCAGTTAAAATATACGATAAGTATTTAAGTGAATTTAAATAGTCTTACTAGTTTCTGTTCTTAATGAGAATTCAGTTAGTATCAATGTACCCAAGTTCACTGTTTTTTGTTCATCAGTCCCAAATTACACTATTTGAGCCAACAAGGGATCAATGCACATTTTTATTTTCCCTTAGGATTTGCACCTTAGGATGGTGAAGGAGCACCAAGATCATTAGAAGGGCTAAAATGAGGGCACTCCAAGAGAACAAGAACAGCCTCTACTACTAACTTTACTCACAGTCTCTTAGCACAGTCATACCCTCTGAAGTTGGAGGCACACATATATAATCTGGTAATCTATAATCTATATAATCTAGTCTTCCAGACTTCTTTTGAAGGAAATTAGGTTCTCAACAGTGGCTGCATTACGAAGGGCATTTTTGGTTTTCCACCATGCCAGCAGCAGTGCTGAGTAGGGCTCTGAACACACACTTGGAGGTGGTGCAGTGTGCAGATCTGTCCTGGTGGAGCTACAGAAGCTGTCATCACCATCCTGAGTGTGCTGAGCATCCAGATTTCCCAACCCTGCCACATCACATGTTTGTGCAGTGCTCTGCAACAAAACCCATCACAGAGCTGGCCACGTGCAGCACAGCTCTGATCCAGGATGTCAGCTTCCAAGCATAGCTCTTTTTATAGCTATTTCAGCTATTTTGTCTCTGAAAATCTTCTTCAAAATACATTTTCATTACATGAAGACATGTTCATTTCTAATGACAAAATCTGAAGAAAATCCAGTATTTCCCAATACCTAATTATCCATGGAGCAAAATTATTTCGACAATGTGCTAATGCCACAGTGTGAAATTGTTTTTCCTCCTTCAATTTTCAAAATTCTCATTAGTTCTTCTCTTGAGTGCCCAACCCTCCGGTTTTCCCTACCATAAATGTTATAAGATATTTGAACAAAACAGGAATATATTAAGTAAATAAATAATAATTTTAAAAATCTATGGGATCATATCAAACAAATTAAGGTAATTAGAAATCTCTGTACCTTGCTAACTCATGATGGAGACAGAAAGAATAAAGAACAATATGAGGGCTAAACAGAGAATATTACAAGAGAACAAAAAAACCTCACCTGCTGAATTATTTAATTGACTTACAGGAAGTTATAGACAATTGCACAGGTAAAAACCGCTTCACTCAGCTGAACTAACAAAGACCATCACACCAAATGCAATGTTAAAATACAATATTCAGTGCATACTACATTTGCTTATGTCAGATTTGAGAATGTCTCCATTTCAAAATGTGAAGAAGACATCACTGAATTGTCAGGGTGCTACAGAACTCTTGCCACTTGTTCACAGTGGAGTGTTTGGGATTAAAACATTTCTTGTGAATAAATTAATGAAGTAATATAAAAATTGACAGCTCAGCTGTAACATCTGCTCATCCATAAAAAAGTCACTCCACCCAGCTGAGTGGGTGAAGTAAATATTACAAGGTTGAATTAACGTAGGTACTGATGGAAATATGACCTTTTTAATCAGCATAATTTCAAAATAAATTCCTAAGTAATAAAAATTAAAGCACATATGCTATAATGAGTGGAGTGAGATTATCTGGATTAATCAGCCATGGCTGTACTCTTAAGTGGGCCTGTCCCATTAGTGCCTAATGTTCCTCCCTCCCACCTGTAAAGAAACCCTTAGCAACTCACATATAAATCTTGCTTATGCAGCAGCTTTTTGAGCCAGTATCCAAGTGTGTTAGAAATGATCTGAAAAAGTTCAGTCTATATCAAGCCATTTCACTTTTCAACAAAGCTTTCACAAATGACACAACACCGGGAGACAGGGGAGCTCCAAACACTCAAAAAATTATCTGAAAAGAATCTGAAATGAAAAGATCTCACCAAGAAAGCTCAGCCTCCTGCTAGCTCAGGACATAAACAGCAACTCAACAAAAAGAAGTACCAGCTGAACTTTAAGCAGAGATTTCAAGACATCAGGTGCCAAAAAGCAAAACACCCCATCTTTACTGACATATAAAAGCAGAGGAAAACTGTAAAGAACTCAGAATTTCAAATGTTCAATGCCATGGGAAAACATAAGTGCTGTGCAACTGCAAGGCCTAGTTTAAGAGTAAGTCCAATTTAAATAAGGAGAACATAAAAAGACACAAACACAGTGGTTTGTTGTGCATTCTCCTCCTTCAAAAGGAGTGTTCAGTGAATCTGTCTGTTCACCTAATGGTTACAGGTGTGAGATGTAAATGCTGTTCTGACCCTAGTGCACATATAATAATAACAACATTTCTCTGTCATAACCACTTCAGAGCTGCAAATGTCCACACATACACAACTTAACGAGGGTTATTCACCTGCAGCAGCATTACAGTGCAAATTGGTTGACCTATGTATATAATTTTACCATCTTCACAGGCTGCATTCTCTTCTCACTGATACGCTCAGTGATTATTTCTTGTCTTTATCTTTTGTGCTTGTTTGTTTATTTAAGTGGTAGCAGTGTAGTGACCATGATGAATAGCTTGGAGGATTCCAGTTGTGTTTTTTCTCCTTTAGCAGCTTTATAACAACTCTTTATCAGCAGCTTCTTAGTTCCTGCACCTGGAGACACTCCCACTGCTTTGGGGTTTTTTTCTTGCACTGATACATGTGCATCACTCACCCCAACACTCCTCCAGTCCCCTGGTGGATCTGCTCAGGGACTGTCTGAGAGCACCTCCACCAGCAGGACTGGCTGCTGTGGCCTCTTCTGGGCCACTCTTCATTCATTTACAATTAACTCCTGGTGATGCATTTTAAGAATGAAGCTCTGAGAAGAGCACTCAAAGGACTACAGACAGGAAAACACCCTCTGCAAAGATGCTCCAAATGTCCTTAGAGACTGCTAACATAAATCTACATGCTGCTGTCAGGGAACTCCTGCATTTTGGCTCTCCTAGGCATAAGTTTTTCCATGAGGGAAGTCCCTTGCCTCTCTAACTGACAGGAGGAGAAAAACAAAAGACAAGCAAACAACAATAACAAAACTTGTTCACAGGGCTGCTGTATTCAGAGCAGAGTGTGTGGGGGTGGGGGTTAAAGCATTTTGGTTTAGTTTAAGAAGACTGACCTTACCGATGACACTGAAGCAGCTACACAAATTATGTTTAACACTGCAGCTTCATGTGTATTCAGAAGCCAGCCTAAAGTTAATACAGTGCATTTTCTAACTTACTATACAGTGCATGTTTAGAACTCCAAATGGAAGCCATTCCCTTTGCTCAGCGTGTGAGATAAACCTGTTAAATTAGAGATTTGTTTATATTCAGAGCAGGTAAGAAAACAACATACCTTCTGCAGTTCAAGGATTGTATTTCTATAGTGGCCTACAGTACATTTGCACTCTGGTATCATATTTACATTTTTAACTCTTGTGCATTCTGCAAGTAGCAGGAGGGGTTGTTTTGTTAAAGACTTTTGGTAAAAAGAAAAGCATTTCTACAGCGATTAGACTTGTTTAGATCATCTTACTAAATTCAAAAATCTCAATTCGTTTGCAAACAACAGTGCTTCCCAAAATCCATGTGCACTGGGGTTTTGTTGATAGGCAAAGTGTAAATAGCAGAACTCTAAGACTTTACAAAACCTCCTTTGAGTATAATATGGTTTCCATCAAAAGCACATTTAGCAACTACCTTTAGCCATGGCTGAGGTCTTTGGACAACTGCCCCATATAAATGATAAATAATGATAAGAAAACAAGTTTTCAATGAATACAACTATAAACTGCTAGCTTGGTCAGAATCCAAGGTTACAGAGCGATGCTGAGCCACATCAGCAAGTGCATACAGATTATGGAAGAGGTGTAACCTTGCACCATGGAGGGCACCTCCGTTGTGTTTCATATGTATTCTTCACAATTCTTACAAGGGATGGTTCCAGCCCAGGAACAAAACCAGTCTTGCTCCAAGGGTATTGTATGTAAAGATTAACAGTGTCAAATGGTGACAGCACTATCGTAAATTCCAAGCACACAAAAACTAAGATGTTAAATCCTATCTCTATAACTTCTGTTCCTCTCAGTGCGAAATTCAGAAGGTGTTGAATGGAAGTGATCACAGAAAGTAGTAGCTTGATTGATAAAGTCCCTATCTGGTCATTTACGATCTGGCTGAAGGAGAAGCAGCTTTTGCCAGACAGAAAAGCAATTAATCTGCAAACAAGCCGAGGAACAGCAGGGCTGTGCATTGGAGTCTCAGGCTGCTGGGAGCTCATGAGAGGAGATAAGACTGCAGCCTGCTATTTATTGTACATTTTAATTAAGTGCTTGTTAACGGCAGTTATCTTAACAGTCATAAAATTACTGTTGTAATGCATTTTGTTTGAGAAAAAAAAAATGGAGGGAGCCGAAGGACTTTATGAAAGCAGTCACAGATTGCTTTCACTTTAAATCAAAGAATAAATTCTGAAGAGGAGGGATGTTGCAATGATCTAAGCCGAGCCACTAATGGTTATTTAATGTGGCCATCAGTGTTTGTAAGTCCCTAGCATACGGAACATACACAATAGCCTCCAAACCCTCTTTAACACTTATTTGAGATGACAGGAAAAATGAAACCGTTTGTGCTTTCAATGGAAAAGCAATCATTGGTACATTATATTCTGCTTGCCCTATCATGCTAATGCATGGTAAAAATGTCACCAAATGTATTTAAGGACCTGATGGAGTGTTGCTGTTTGATTCCTGTTACTGGGCTGATTAATAAAAATCTTCAATTTGTATGTAAATGCAGCGGGGTTTCATATCATCCGCATACCTGCACCTGGAGAAAATAATAAACTGAAGTTTAATGCAGCAATTATAAGCATTTATGGAACTCTTTAAAGAGGCTGCTTGCCTCCCCTGACCATCAAGATGAGATATTCACAGAGGAATATTACTGATGCTCAGACAAGCAGGGCTGCAGATGGTCCCCAGTGCAAATGCTGCCAATGCAGATTAACTCACTGACTCATACTCACTTTGGTACAACAATGTAAGCTACTTATTGTTAGACAAAAGTGTCATATTTTTCCCTACATCTGAAATAAAATCAAATTGAACTGTTCTTTCCAGTAGTGGGAAGGGTGGTGATTAACATTTCAAATGAGGACTGTTTGCATCATTTACACTTTTCCTGACATCACTTAATTCCCCTGTGCATATGTTCCCATGACAACATCATCACCACAGATAAAAATTGCATTGGTACAACAGAAACTCTTCAAGATATATGACAACAGCTGTTTGTTTATTTTTTAAGAATCCCTCTAATGATCTTCAGACTTAACCAGCGACCCCCTAATGGCTGATCCTTAATAAAACAAAGTATGCAGCTATTTGCATCCTCACAGATGGATATTGGAAAGGGTTTGTGGTTTGGGTACTAATAGAATAATAAGTACCATGTATCGGATATGGTCATGTGGAGGAATACATTACAACATACACAGATATCAGCTTTGATGTATGCCCATGCACAGGCTCTGCTCACACAGCAATCCTTGATTAAGTGCATGCGACATAGATGTTCTTAGTTTGTTGTAACCATTTGCTAATTTGCATTTGCAAATTTCAGTGAATGTGCTCCAAATGAAAAACAAACATATTCGACTAAAATCCCTGTGAGACACTCCACCAGTAAAATATTGCTCTATTGTTTAAACGCTGTATTTTTATTGGAGTGCAGTTCTTCACTATTAGCAGGGTACCAATGTGTTTTAATGACTGTGATGCTTCTCACAGATTACAGCCAAAGAATGAAATCAATGAGCTACCAAAAGCACAACTATAATTAGTCTTTCATTTAATAGTCCCAGACAAGGCTTTAACTTATCCCATCCACAACTAAGTGCTCTGTTGACACTGAAGAGCTGTTTTTATGCTGCTTCCCAGGGTGCATGATCAAACTACTCTCCTCAGGAAAGTTAAGATCACCCTTTTTTTTCAAACCATCTCCAGCCTGTCACCAAACAATAGTTTTCAGGCCCAGCTGTGGCACATTTGGCTGGCACAGAGCATGCACTGCCTGAAAAGCTGCTCCCTGCTCCTCTGAGGTAAAGGCAAATGCCTCCTCCTGCTCAGGTCCTCCAGTAGCTGACCAAAAAGCTGACCAAATACCAGCAGTCACTTTTGGGTGTGCTCTTTCACAAGTAACTGCTCTAGAAGCAGCTTCTTAGCGTGGGCATTGGCAAAGTGAGTAAATCTTTGCAAGAAAGCCTCTCCCTTCAGCTGTAGCTCAAAATCCAGATTCCAAACAATTTTGTAACTGCCAAGAGAGAGGCATTGGTACTAGAGACAGACATCCAGACTGAAAGAGAAGTCAGAATCCATTCTGAGGGAGGGGAACTTGGCAATTACCCGCCAAACCATTGTTTGTTTTGCCACCCTAAATAGCAAGTGTAGCTTCAGACAATCAGCAGCACAATAGCGTCGTGCTGCAGAGGAAGAGCTGTGCCACCGAGATGCTGCACAGAGCCATCAGTCACTATATTCACTGCTCAGCGACATGTCAGACAATGGCAGAAGCTAACCAGAAGGTCAGTGAAAGCAGCCCCAGTTTCCTGACATGCTCACAAAGATTATCTGCTTTTTAGCCAGTGTTCCATTCTACCTGATAAAAATAAAAATTAAAAATTTTCTATTGCACCTGTAGCCGGTGAACTTGCAAGAATTCTGCTCCTGCTGCAGTTTGATGTGTCTTGCTAAATACAAGTGCCATTGTTCCTACACACCCCTCTGCTCCCCAGTGCCACTCTGGAAGGATGAGGGAAGATGAAGCATCCTCCTCACCAGGCTGACACAACGACTAAGATGATTAGTTGTATCATGAACATTTGAGCCAAACTCCATCAAACTAAACAGGAACTCTGTTGTTATTGCCAGCAGACTTTGGATTAGAAACCTGCAGTCTCAACGAACTCCACCTGGCAGTTCTGCCTGTCTCTTGGGCAGAAATCCCCTGGCACACACACCCTGCTGGGGCACTCCCCTTGCACAGCCCAGCACGGAGGGCTGGCATTGCAGAACCACAGAGATAACAGGAGCAAAATCTGTGATACTCCACTTTGTATGCTCTCAACAGAACTGGCAACTAAATTCAGATGGTAAAGTCTTCATTGACAGTGAAAACACAAGAAACTGAAAGCTTTCAGACCCTACACAGGCTCTGCAGCAGTTACTAAAAAGATAAGTATATGCCGTCAATACTGAAAGATAAACATCTGTACAGGAAAAAATTGTCCTTAAATAATTTACTTAGATATGCTTTGAATACTTCAAAAGCCTCTCCCCAACTTATAAAATACTGGATTCCTGCAGATTTTCTGGACTTTTAAACAGTAAGTCCAGTTTGTAGTCATCAGTCATGTTCTGCTGTCCTGGTCACAGCTCACTACCGCTAAGGCCACACAGGCATTTGCATGCTCATCTAATTATATTTGTTAGAGCAGGTATTTGTAACCCAGTGTAGTGCAGGCTGTGGTGTTGGTACAGCAACAGCAGCATAAACATGCCCTGGTTGTGTTCAGCACAGGGCTGGCAGTGGCAGTGTGCCTGTGACAAGCTGCAGCATTCAGGTGTGCTATTAACTCCACGCTAATTACTGCCTGCTCCTGTCAGGTGAGGAAGCTCACTCTTATGCAAAACACAGCAAACCACCTCACACAAATGCACTTGTACACCCAGCAGCCTTACCAGTAAAACAAATTAAACGTGCTTGGGAGCACTGCAGGGCACCAAGGCTGGATGGGCACAGAGCTCACAGCCCTGCACCATCAGAGCAAACTGGCTGCCTGCAAACCCCATCCTGCCCAGCTCCCAGCCACAGGGCTTCAGCAGCCCATCAAGAACCTCCTGAGAACCTCCCAGCATGGCTTTCCATGTGCCAGTGCTTGGGAATGCTCTCTGGCCTTGTTTAATTTCCTGCTCTAAAGGCAGTCCTCGAGTCTGTGTGGGGAGCAGGGTGAGCACCAAACCTCCTTGGCAGTCACTCTTCCATGCAGGGATGCATTTTTCCACTCCTGGGTATGAGAAATATCAGCACATTTGTATTAAATTAATTATCAACAAAGTTAAAAGTAGCAAAACTGTTCAAAACAGGCTTTAAAACTCTTTTATTCTCCATTTGGAAAGTTGGTTTTACTGTTCTTCTACACCATGTTCAATGGTTTCATGTATCATTCCCAGCTGAAGTCCAGGACTCTACATGGTTTGGTGGAAAAGAATGGGTCTTATTACTTGGAGTTTTATTTTAGTTTTAAATGACCGCTGTAAGGATAAATTGCCTTGAAAAATACCTCCAAATCATTAGAAATACTTCCTAACCTTGCCATAAAGATTTCTTTTACCACTGTGACCTTAATGAGAATGTTTCCCTTAAGAATTGTGGAGAGTTTTATGAGAAAGCAACAACAAAACAGTGAGAAACCTTGGCAACATTGAGGGAGAAAAAGATCAATAAAAAGAAAAAAACCCAAGCAAATAAAATAATCTCTCAGAAAAAAGGCCAATACCAACTTTTAAGATGACCAAAGTCTAATATCCTCTCATTTGTAAGTTTAATTTGTTTTCTGTACTATTTTTATCTGACTGAACTGCTATTATGTGAAGTACAGAAAAAAAAAGTCTTTTACTTAGAAGAATTCTTGACCAGCTTTCTCCTAAATATGATATTCTTGGGAAAACAGGATATCACTTTAATAGATGGAAAGAACAGTCCACAGCCACAATACACAAAACCTGATCTACAGCCTTAGCTAACCCAGTGCTCCACACATGCCTAGTTTTCAGAGTGTGACGTATTCCCTAAAAGCCACTGACTGCCTCAGACACCTCAATGGACCCACATGTGAAGTGTGGGAATCCAGGACATCCCTCTGGGTGCCCTGGGTGGTTTGAGACCCAGGCAGGGGGCTCAGGAGCCTTGGCACAGTGCCTAAAACCCCTGTGCCTTTGATTTCTCTCCCTGGGAAAAACTACCACCCTTACATGAAGAATTACAAATCACAAAAAATAAGTAGAGTGTAAGTTAGATTATTATAAAGTGGAAAAGTAGGTTTTTAAGATTGTTTATAATAAGGGTCTGGGGTCAAGATGGAGGAACTTGGGTGTGTTCTGTCCTTCTTTCTCCTTCTTCCTAGCATCCATCTTTTGGGTGATGTTGGCACCTTTAGATTGATTTAGAGTAGAACTAGACTGTACAACATAAGTGATCGGTATTGGAAGATAATTGTAAATAATGTTTACGTAGTTTTTAGTATAAAAGATAGTGCCATCCCCAGGGGTGGGCAGTGTGCTGGGCTGACTAGCTGGAAGGACCTTGGATAGTCAGGGAAAGAACTTCTAGATTAGATAAAATAAACCACTCTGGAAACAACAGAAGACACCTCCTGACTCCTTCTCCAGTGTATGGGCTGGAACACAGAGACTCTAAAACACACACAGTTGGTTGGCTCAGGTTCAACAGAGACACCACCAGCCACAGTGAAGCATCATTTTGGGCACCCTGCCAATCCTCTGCCTACCATTACCATAAAACCCCCTCAAACTGCCTCCAAAAAACAGTGTAAGTGCAGTGTCCAAAGGAACAGCACTAAGGCATAACCCTAAAGATGGTGAGAAGCTATCACAGCCACCCACAGCCAGAGAACATTCTGGAAAAAACCTGATTCACTGTCACCCACGGGTCTCCTGTGCTCTGTGCCAGAGGACCAAGAGTTCTCTCACTGGGCACACTTTGTCTATTAAAATCAGAGCCTGACACTCCTAAAAAGCTACATATGCCATATATTCTTAAATCAGATAATTCCACTAAAATAATTGCTCTTCTTTTAAGGCAAATGGCTGCTATTTTGTTAAAGTAGAGGCTGCATTAAACACCACCACAATAGAGGGTTTTCCAGGGTCAAGTGAGAGTCTCCCAGGTTATACAGGTCCATGGTGTCCCAAGAGGACTCACACAGGTCCATGACCCCAGCTCAGACGTGTCCCAGGGCTGAGGGAGCTGGCTGACTTCAGGATGAGGCCAAGGAACAACCTTCAAGCTGCCACTCCAGGCTGGCCTGCATCTTCCCTGCTGAGAAACTACTCATGATTTAAGGTCTGGAACAGGAAGGGTCAAGAGAAAACACTTGTGGTTTTGGTGCATTTCCCAAATTCATCCAAACACTTGTATTTCATTAAGTATTATGACTGGATGTTTGGATTTTAAGGAAAAAATCCCGATGTTTTCAATTAAATTTTGTTAAGATTTCTATTTAGTGGAAAAGCATTTCCCCCCTGTCAAAAACCAAACTCTTTTGTGCAAAAAATGTCCAAGTTGATTGACAGTTCTGGAAGGGACAGAGAAACATGTTCACAGCTCTTTCACCAACTGAGGGACTGAGTCTTTGTTTTAACAGGTCTGAGACCATGGAGATGTTGGGAGTGTAAGCTATGGAACTGAATAAAACAAAGTCTTACCTTTTTATCTCCTCACATACCTGCTTTTAGGAGATATCTATCCATCTACATTTCACACATCTCTGGAGAAAAATAATCTATTTCTGTGCAGAAGTTACATTCAAAGTTCAGTATAATAACCAATACTTTTTCAGAGATCTGAAGTGCTCTGCAGATTTTACAGACATGACTATATAAACAGAAAACATTTTACCATCCTCTGAATCCAGGTGTTTCAAACATGGAAGACAGCAACCATTTAATATTACCCACATTACCCATATATGAATTGAGGATATTAAAAAAAAGAAACAGCAAAAAAACCCAAACAAACAAAAAAACAGGAATAAAAAATGTAACTTAAACCAAACTCTAACCAATGCAACAAAAATTGCATGCCTTCTTCTGCTAGAAGCACATGTATTTCTTTAGTGAAATGGCCACAATCTCAATGCTACATATCACTGAGAAATTTATCATCTCCTCCATCCACTGTCCCTCCTTGTTCCCATCACTAGCTATTACATTGATTCAGCAACTGACTCCAAGGGAAAAATACCACTCACTAATTACCATAGAGTGGTGTTCATTCAGCACTTCAGTTTTCCTTGGAGGCTTCTTACCCAAACATTAACCCTCAACCAAACCAACCTCAGCTGTTTCAACATTCCCTTTTCTTTTTTTTTTTAAATATGTATATAAAATAGAAGAACCAGACCAGTTGCAGTCAGACTTCTTGGCAATTTAACATTTTTAACCAAAGTAATTTATAAATTATGCCAGTGGAATATTTATTTATATGAAGAATTTTGTGGGTTATTTTTAAAGGTGGGATTGGAACTGCTTTTATGTAGTAAGTGACTGAGAAATCTCTGAATGTTGTCTTGTATAAACTTCACGCTAGCAGCAATGCTACAGAACAATTTTGGTTTTGTCAAGGACATATGTACATTTTAATTAAATACTTTAATTATGAGACAGTCGTTTATATAGCAAACTGAAAATGGTTTGGGTGTTACCTTTTTTTTTGGTCTGTTCTAATACAAAAGATAGTGTAATTCAAACATAACAAAACCAGAGTGTTCTTCTCTCTGCAGTAAGAGGGGAAAGACACGCAGCAGGAGCTGCAGGAGAACTTGAAAGGCTCCTGCTGGCCGCCTATCAGGGTCCCCAGGATTTGCATACCAAAGGTAGCACACATCTGGGCAGAGGCTGTGCGGTGCCTCGCCGCCTCTTCTGCCCAGGGAATTCCGCCCCTTCCAGCCCTTTTATGCTGCTCTGGCCTGTTTACCCACCAAAACGGGGTCAGAGCACAGGAAGAAATCTTAACCCTGCGTTTGAGGCAGGGAGTGCAGCAATCCAAGGATGGGTTATTGGCAGCAGCTCTGCCAACCAGCGCTATCGTAAACCCCAAACGCAGAACTGAACACTTGTGCTTCAATCGTACTTTGAGACTGAAGGCACGCTGGAGAAGTGCTCTGAGACGCTATAACAGGCATCACAGAAATGCTAAGTGCTCTTTTTCCGGGCTATTTTTAGAAAATTACTGAAGAGCAAGATGTTACCCCTCTGCCATGTACATTGTATTTTCCATACTTGCATTAATTACAGAGTCAGATAGTAATGATCCCACATAAAAACACACTTTCAGGGTGAACACCACATTATTTTTTAATTTTCTGGACATTCTTCAGAGATGCTTCCCCCCTTCCCCAGCTGACCATGGAATCACGGCACAGCCTCACAGCGCTTTGCTGTGCTTGGACATCCTCCAACTCTGGACACTCCAGAGTGAAAAGTCAAGTAGAGAAAGGAGAACACAAAGATGAAGGCACTGAGAGGAAGGAAACTATCAAATATCACAATCCCAACAAGCCATTACTTTTCTCTGGGATCAGCTAGAGGGTTAGTAATGTGCTTCTAAACTCCATGCATACAATAGTAGCAGATTACTAAGAAATTAGTAAAAGTAGTAAAACAATGACTACCAAATGGAATCCTTACAAGCACAAGTTTGAATATTTCACTCTAAAGCTCAAAGGACATACTAAACAGTTTTGTAAAAGTGACTGACAAGAATTGTGACCAGATATGTGATGCTGGGGGGTTGGAGTGGGCAAATGCACTATTTTAAACCACAGCATATCAGCAGGAGAGCTGGCCAGGTGCTACAGTGTTCGAGATTTTTTTTAAAGGGAAATATCTTGATAAAATTTATCTGCTGTAGAACCAGTTTAAAAATTCTGCAAATGTTTTTTAATGGAATCCCAGCTCCAGTGCATCGAGTAGTATATCTTAGTGAAATTAAGCACTCCTGGTTTTCAGCTACCAATTAATCAGGTTATGTTTGATACCCCTTAATAGAAAAGAACAATTGCTACAATTTAATTGCTAAAGGAATATAGCAATTAAATCACTAGGGCTAAATTGCCACATCCTTACAGTTTGCTTTAGGATTAGGTTTTCTGTGATGCAATCTCCACCAAAATTTCTTCACAAAGATTCTCTTGCAATGTGTCACAGTGGGAGAAGGCAAAAGTTTGTTCACCACCTCTGTTCAAAAGCTGCACTTAATCCAGAAGAAACTTTGAGATTTTTGGAGGTCAGAGCTCTCTTTTCAGAGGTTCAGGCGACTCATTCAGAGCCATCTTTGCCGTGATCTCCCTGTTTCTCTTGAAATAGAAGATCCCTACAAAAACTAATGTGGTTTGAAAACGTATCACCTTTTCAATGAAATTTTCTAGTAGGAAGGTGTATTTTATTCACCTCTCAGTTCTATCCCCAAGCTAAATTCAGAAGCACATATGGTAGAAGCTTCCACAGCAAGTAATTGGGGCAGGTATCACAACCAAAGGACTCCTGTTGCTGCTCTGAAACAAGCGTGGAGATCTCCATGTAGATGCTCAGACCTCAGAAGCATGATCTGGCCCCCGGACATGATAGGTTTCCTATAAGGAACAGTGTTACTATAATCCCTCTCTTGTCATGAAATATTCAATTTTCTTTTTCATTCTTACAAAATAAAATGCTAAATTACCTAGTTTAGTAGGTCAATGTCAAAACTTATGATGAAAAAGAATCTTCCTAAGAGAGTTTCTTAAAACCTGTATAATCAGGTTGGTAATGCTGCCCACAGGGAAAACCCATTAGCAGAAATCTCTAACACATTTCAAAAAGCTAAACCTAAGTGGATTGTGGGAATGCCCGTTTGCTGCACTGCAAGCAGCCCAAGCCATCTGAAAGTGTTGCTCCATCTCCGTGCACTGGGTTCCCTCTGCACAGACTTGGTGTAGAAATCTGATCGTGCAGCCAAGCAGGCAGACTTTGTGAAGATGAGGAAACTAGATTTCATCTTCCTCACATAACTGGAAGACATTTTGTAGCTGATTTCAAGGGTTAAACTCTACTCCTGGACTTCAGTGCTCAGAAATTCTATGCACTCTCTTTTTAGAGTACTCTTCCTTCCTTCCTATCCGCTAACACAATAGGGAAAGCTTTGTTATCATTAATCATCTTCAGAGCCCTGGGGATTCTCTGAGTACTACAACTGCTGCAGCCTCCCTGGAAAAACCCACAGAGACGTGCACCAAAGTTTCTGTCAGAGTTCTCTCATGTAGATTTTCATTAATAACTGGATTTGCAAGCTGGGACATGGTTAATTATTCATCTGAAGTCAAAGAAACTAAATCTTTGATAATTACCAACAAAATCAATATTATTAAATAAAGTATTTGAACTTTTTTTTGCTGCAAAGATCTGTAATCTGAAGGGAAGGAAGAGACAGACTTTTCAGCAGAAAACCAAGTAATGTTTTACACTGCACAAAACATCACTAGATATTAGGAAAGCTAAGATAAGCATTGTAAATAGAGATGGAAATTTATCAAAAATTATACATTTTTGAGAGATAATGGTTGTGTCTTAATAGAAAACAATTAACCCAGACTAAACACCTTAAATAGCAGGCACTGTATGAGTTTAGCAGCAATTATTTGACTAATTCATCTTGTCAGCCTCCTAACAAATAGTCCCCAAAGAAAAGCAGCCTGTCTTGTAATTTCTGGAGACTTTGAAGGAAAAGGATATCCTGTAGAAATTAAAGAAAAGCAACATGGCTGAGAAAACACTTGTAAATAAGTCATCAACATTCTGATTAGATCTCTAACTCCTTGATCTAAATGCCTTGTTTTTTCATGCATTCTGCTACTTAAAACTAATTTTAAAATGCATTAAGTGCAGGAATAAACAAAGAAAAAAATGTAGTCCTGATTTCTCAAAGCCTTTTTTATCTGCAGGTGCAAATTCTGCACTTATTTATAGCTGTTTCCTCTGCTGAGTGCCCACTCTTCATAGAAGTATAGTGCCAGCAATAATATACCCAATCCCCTCTCTGAAACTGAAAGATGGGGAGAAGTGAGCTTTTAAAACTCTTCAGACAACACTTATGAATTCCACAAACAATCCAACAATTCTGTAGCTAAAAATAAACTAACTGCTTCTGATTGGGAGCCCAGTTTCAGCATCCCCAATGCCACACAGACTTAGAGGGCATTTGTGCCCAAAACTGTGTGAGCACTAAGAAGCTGTGCAAGTGCATGTCAGGATAAATGTCCCTACCATTCCACAAAATGATTGGTTTTGGGCATAATTGCAGTAACTACACATGCAGGTTGGGTCCATAGCATTGATTTTACTTGCCTCTCCTTGTGCTACTACAATACTGATCATTTGAATCTAATTTATTCTCATCGTTTCTGTAGTTAACAAGCTGCTGTGTGTGTAAACAGAGGCCTGTGAGCTAAAACTTGGTGTCTTGCTCCACAGAAATTGCAATCTAAACAAAAAACCTCTGCACTGGAGAGCGGACTGGTGTTCACTGCACTGAAAAACAGAAGGGAAGAAACAAGAGCAAGCAACAAGAGATGACAGGAACAGCGAGGCAGAGGGATTGGGCAGGGTGCTACAGAAATAACCTGGCACACGACACAACCGTTCATGGCAGAGAGCAGTGGGACAGTGGGACCATGGGCACACTTTACATCAGATTTCCATTTATTAAAAGGGATCTGCAGTGTTTTCCTGCTTCAGAAAGGTATAGAGAATATAAATACAGTATGAAAGAAGAGATGGTGAGCAAACACTGACAAGTAACCTTTGTGGTGGTCACTATGGACATATCTAAGGCAGATTGAGATAGATTAGGATAAAACATCTGACTAGGATGAAATAGGAGATGCTAAATAAGTGAGAAATCATCCCCTTTAACTCCAGCCTACGTTTCCTCACCCAATGAGAACTCTTTCCAAAGGAAACAGGCTGTAAGACACATTTATGACACCATACTCTGGAGCAGGCCCATCTGAAAAGGGTGGTCTCATCAAGCACAGTGGCTTCAGCCAGGCATCTTTTATCTGTCAGCCACCATGTTTTGGAGCCTGTTCACCCAGATGCTTTATCTCATCATTTAAATGCTGTTTTAGACAACATTTTTTTCCATCCTTTTGATTGATGTCCAGCCCAGCACATTATCCTTTCCTTTAAATTGATGTCACTTTCTTGAAGAGCCTAAGCATTACTCTAAATTGTGTTTTAATTGCTATTTATATGTCCCTCAAGTGTGCAGAATCATTTATTGTTCAGCAAAGGCCAGGACATTTTATAAATAAAATCCTCACTTGCTACTGAGAATGATAATATTAGCTGACAGCATCTGGATGCATTTTCAAAGCAAAGAGTTTAGTTTTGCAAGACAAAGCTAAAATCACAGATGGCATAAGCTGGTGTGAAACCTGCAGAAAGCTTTTTTACCCCCCGTTCTTCGAATACCATCATAAGTTGGTGAGTAGGAGGAAAGTTAAAGCTTACACACATCCCAGCATGCCAACCCATGTCCTACTGAGATACTTGACTGTCTATTGCTTCTAAGCAGCTGGAAAAATGTCAAACTGTCATCACTGATTAAAATGGGATTTTATAGAAAGCATCATACATATTGTCAGAATTTTAGAATTATTTTGTATGATGGAAATTTAAAAATTGCTAGTTTTGCTTCAAAACATTTTTTCTTCATATTTTCCTCTGTTTCACACTAGTACTTACTAAAGGCTGTACTTATTCAGTAATTATGGACTTCACCTTGCTTTGCAGAGCTGGGGATATACCCACCATGATTTTTCACTGAAAAGCTTGTACTACTCCTGACCAGGCGGGAATTGCACAGATGTCTCCCCACCAACATTTCTGCCACTTGCTGTCTCCAGGCTCATTCCTGAGCATTTGAGTGGAGCTGCTGGTGCCTGGGATTTTGATTTCCATGGCTCACCCGCAGTTCCCTGCCTTTCCCTCCCTCAGCTCAGGAATTAACTAGCTCTGTTGTACAAACACCTTGTTAGAGACAAGAGAACCACATACCCAAGGACATACTGCATTAGCCTTCACTGTTCAATGCCGACCTTCAAACAGAGAACCCAGAGCCTCCTGGCTCCCAACTCCTCTTGTCATTATGAGATCCATCATTATTTGAAAATCCTTAACCTTGTAAGAAAGCTTAAGCATGAAATGCTTTCATTTGAACTCTCTATTGGTGGCAAAATTTGTGTAACCCCTTCCTATGTGCGTGCATCAGCCAAACTTGCCAATATTCATTCAACAAAACCTCCGTGTGAACAAGACCCAAAAGACACTGAGAAGAGAAAGGGAAGACCTGAGAGTCAACAGCAGGGGTAAGAGACAGCACCTGCTCCCAGAGGTGTTACACAGGGGGACAACTGAAGTTTCTGCATTCCATAAAGTGCTGCACCTCCAGCCTAGAACCTGCTGGCCGTGCTGGAGCAACCCGTACTTCCCAGTCACACAGGGAGAGTCCCAGCAGTGCCCAGATCCCTGCTGTGGGGCTGCCACCACCAGCCCCTCCTGCTGCCCACAGCTGGTGCCCTGAGTCACAGAGTCCTGTTAGAGGGTAAATCACAGGCTGGTGCACCTCAGTACCCCAGAGTCAGCATTAGCCCAGCTCAGAAATGAGCTGAGTGTGCTCACTGGCACTGCAGAGGCTGTGGCTGGCACCTGCCCTGGGTGACCACGGGCTCTCCCCCAGCCTGGCCCAGCCCAGGGCAGCAGCACAGGGGCAGGGGCTGTTGTGCACAGCACCAATGTGTCAGGACAGGCTGTTCCACTGGCCCAGCCTCCAGAACCTTTGGGCATCACAGGGCAGCACCCCACACTGCCCCCAACCCAGCCCAGCTCAAGGGACCCAGGGCAGCCACCAGTAACACTGAGGGACTGGGCTGGGCCAGCACCTAAACACCTTGAGTGGGACCAGGTGCAAGCAGAGGATTGTGGAGAGCAGCTCTCTTGTGTGGGGATTGATTGGCAGCACAGTGGTCACCATGGGCTGGGCATGGCCACAGACCTGCTGAGATATCCATGGGGTGACCCTGTCCCCAGGGCTATCCACTGACCCATGAGGTGGCACTGCTCAGTGCCGTCCCCAGCCCTGTGGGGTGACTCCAACCCTGTGCTGTACTCAGCCCTACAAGTCACCCTGTTCCCAGTGCAGTCCCAAACCCATGGGGTGACCCAGTCCCCAGTGCAGTCACCATCCCGTGGGGTGGTTCCCATCCCCAGCCCTGTGGGGGGACCCTCACCCACCCTCTGATGCCCCCAGGGTTAGGGGTGACCCCAGCCCTGCAGTCCCTGGGGCTCACATAGGCGGGACACCCCCTGTGCCACCCTGGGCCACCAAGGGCTGCAGAGCCAGGCCCTGCTCCTCCCTGCCCAGCTGAGTGCCCAGACACCAGGCTAGGACACAGCAACAGGGGCTGCTTTACAGTGCCTGGATTTGGTTTCTTTCCTTTTCCTCTCTATTTTTTTAATGCAGCTGTAACTGCATCTTGCAGGAAATACATCACAGCCCCCCAGACAGCCCGCAAAGCCAGCCTGCAGTGAGGGGGGCACCTCTGGCCTCAGCCCTGAATGCACTGTGGACATCATGGGGAAGTAATGCTGAGGCAAGACCAAGCATGATAAGCTGGATGTTGAGCTAGGGTTTTCAGATGGCATTTTTAGCCTCAAAAAGCTGCCTCACATGCACCAACTGCCCAGTTTTTCTGCTGAAACCTGTCCCCCTTGTACTTCCCTGAGCACACAGTGAACCCATGAGCAGGAGCTCCCCCAAGGATGCTGCAGCCACCTCCCTGGTGTCCTGCCAAGCTGAACTGCATTCTTGTGGAGAACATGAAATGGGAGCAAACCTGGATTGCTGGATTCTCCACTGGCATTTGTGCTGATAGGTCAGGAAGATAATTAGCTCATCTTGGAAGAAAATGGGGACAGTTGGTAGGGGACAACAAAAAGAGCACTGCAAAAATATAAACTCTGTCACACCAATTGCAATTCCTTGTTCTTTTTAGCCAGTTGCTGCATTACTCTGAGTGTTAGGAAATGGTCTTCATGGGGAAAACAAAGTGACCTTGTTGCAAACCCTTCCAAACAGAACAAAAGTATGTAAATACAGTTCTCCACCCAGTGTGCCTGCAACCCTATGCACTCATGGTTAAACCTCAGTCAAACCTGGATCTCTGGAGAAAACAGAAGGTTAAAAAGTTAATTTTTCTCACCTGGGAAACACTGGATTGTTTTTAATCTCTCCTGGGACATACTGCAATCAGGCAAAGGTGCAAAGAGAGATAGCTGCAGACTGATCATTTCTCCAAACAAAAATCACAATAAATTCATCAGAGCAAGAACTCTTGAAATACCAGAGGCCTGATGTAAACAAAGAGCTTCCAAATATATAAACTGAAAAGATGATGTTCAGCCTCTTTAAACAGTGAACAATCTCTTTCTTACAGTGATTGCAATGTACTGTAAAATTTGAACAAAGCTTTTGCTCCATTCCAGCTCTGAGCCGCAGAATCGATGGGAGATGGGCAG